>NC_092629.1:46203126-46365626 GCF_039555335.1 Amphiura filiformis | reverse complement strand
TCGTCTATACCACGACTGCATACATTTAGTACCCAGCTTCAACCACCGCTTATCAGTGGGAGTTGGTAGCCTAATGGACAGGGCATCCGCCTATATCAGAAGGTCGTTGGTATGGTTAGAATCCCATGCCGGTACTATCCCTGCATTTTGGGTTGGTAAACTGGTCTTTCTTTCTTATTAATTATATTTAGGGTCCTCTTGTTGCAAGCAATCGATCATTGTGTTTTTATGTTCTTCTGCAGGATGCGTAGCCCCATTACTTAAGGATACACGACGTATTTTTGGTCGAAGCAGCCAAAAAAACACCGATTTTTGTTAAAATCAATATATTATTGAAAAATAGCACTTTGATGTTTTGCAAAAGTTCTTTCTACAAATCATATACTTTGAAAAAGTGCTTGATTTACTCTAAGTGTTGTTGTTTCAGCCCTCTTCACAACATGTTTCAAGAACCACAGGACCTATAAAAGTATATCTGTGATATTTGAATTAATCTAAACGGTCGCTATATGATCAATGCATTTTTTGCCAAAGCTCACTACCATTCCCAAGATGATGTGAACTATCTAATCGCAACAGTTTAAAATAGTTGCTAACCTTTAAGAGTGAAGCAAGTCATCTCACTATAATCATATTTATTGTAATTATAATCTTAAGGGGGTACTACAGCCGTGTGGTACATTTGTGACTATTTTTGCATTTTTCTCAAAAAATAATAACACACTGGTAACAAAGGTTTTGTATATTATTGGGGCATGGAATTTAATTACTACACTGAAATTTCAGTGACTCAAGACAAACGGTTCAGTATATATGAACATCCTAGCGGTACCTTATTTCTTATCATAAATAACAAACCGCTTGACTTGGGTCACTGAAATTCCAGTGTAGTAATTGGATTCCTTGCCCCTATAATATACATCACTTGTGTGTTATTAGTTTTTGAGAAAAAAGCAAAGATAGACACAAATTATCGAGGGGTGTAGTACCCCTTAAAGATGGGGTATGAACGTTTGGACAGTATTTATTGTGGGACATTAGAGTACATCAGACATATCGAATTGCATTCTGAATACGAAGAATGTCCTTCTGATATCAAATAATTTTGATTTTTTGAAATGCGCAATGTAATACAATTTTATGGCAAATGATTAAAAATTGATATTTTTGATATTTAACAGTACTCGAAGTAAACTTTATAAATCTGATGATTGATACTTAAAGTGTATGTAGGTGGAATGAAAAGCCGACGATCAATTGAAAATTTTGACCTTTCGTATTGAAGATATGGATTTTTTCACCAAACACCAAAAAATAGGTATTTTGGGAAAAAAATCCATATCTTCAATATGAAAAGTCAAAATTTTCAATTGATCGTCGGCTTTTCCTCCCAGGTACACACACTTTAAGAATATATCATTAGATTTATAAAATTTGCTTCAAGGACTGTTATATATCAAAAATGTGAAAAATATCAAATTTGAATAATTTGTCATAAAATTTGTATTATATCGTGAATTTCAAAAATGAAAATTATTTGATATCAGAAAGACATTCTGCGTATCCAGAATACAATTCGATATGTCTCATGTGCTCTCATGTCCCACAAAAAATACTGTCGAAACGCTTAAAACGCTCATTCCAGATCCCTTAAATGATCAATGCAATTTTTGCGAAAGCTCACCATCATTCCCAAGATGATGTGAACTGTCAATTGCAACAGTTTAAAACAGTTGCTGACCTTAAGAGTGACGAAATATTGAAATTATAATCTTAAATTGGTTGTGACCATATTTTATCTAGCATCGGAATGCACTTTTAAGAACATATAACACAGTATTAAATACAAAATAGCCTGAACCCTATATCCAGTATTCTATTACCCCCACGACCCATTATTCAAAATCGCGCACTGTGATTTGTTGAAACGCATCACCTGACAGACCATTAATTAGCGATAAAGTGTCAAGGGCAACGAACTTTATGTTCTTCTATCATCACAGCGCACATCAGAGCGCACAGCACACCTGCTTATGTAGGGGAGAATGGAATGTCAGGGGTGTGTTATTGTATGTGCATACCTGCTTATAGGGGAGAATGGAATGTTAGGTTGTGTTATTGGAATGTGCATACGCTTTGGCTACGCGTATACGTATGCGCTCCACCTTGAGGTAAACAACTTGAAATATTTGGGCAAAAAATTTGATATTTTCTCTTTAAATCACACTATTTTGTGGTAATAGAATAGAAATAAAGTGTGCAGCATTATCCTTTACACGCAAATAATGTGTCCTCGGCAGTAAAACGTTTAAATAATGGGTTCGGCTGCGCCTCACCCATTATTTACGTTTTACTGCCTCGGACACATTATTTTCGTGTAAAGGATCATGCATTACCCTTTATTTCTTAAGTCTAATCTGGGGATATTTCGGTATAATCAGTTAAGCTATTTTGACGCCGTAAAAACCAATTTATACGAGTGCAGTTACAATTTGCTATGACTCATTTTGCAATTAAATTTGATATTTTTCCTGTCATAAGCTAACATAAGCTAACAAACAAACAATAAATAACATCCCCCGGCTAAGGCGTTATATATTGATTAATGATCCGAGAAGTGCACAGAAATATTCAAGTATCAATTGTCCGTCCGCAGGCCGAAGACAAACAGGCAACAAGGGGATTATGTTTATCGGAGCTGCTCATTAATTGCAACGGACAAATGACTATATTTAAAAACATAACAAAGTAAATAATCATATACAGGGTGCATCTGAAAAATTGTTATATCAACCTAGGGGCACTCACTACAAATGGGTGACGGGATGTTACCCAATGACCCCCTCATTTGTTTTGCTGAACTCTCTCTCACCCAATAACCATTTTGTGATTTCCTGTCACCAAAAGACCCTCTTTTTTCAAAAATCTTGTGGGAATTTGTGATAATCTCCCACTGATAGACCCCATTTTTTGTTTCAACTTCCATATCATAACCCATTTTCTACTATTGATGTTGTCACTCCAGTCCAAATTCAATTTCGGAAAAACCAACACTCGACCATGGAATTTAATTGTCGGTTTGTCATTATATAAAACGATAAATCAAGTAAGTAACTTCCAATCTGAAAACTTAGAAACCTGTTTGATTCTACTGACTATTTGCGATTGAAATATACACAACACCAATGACAGAAATCATCAACAAAACATCGAACCAAGGACTTGTTTTCACTCAAGCGTCGCATCATCAACCGGAAGTGACGTGGCACGGACCGACAGAATAGTGAATATTTCATAATGAACTCTTCTTCAATCTGCACTCATTTCGTTTCGACATTTTAAAAATCCGCCCTCCAACCTTTGAGTTTCTTCATCCCATTGAAGCAAACAATAAACATCTTTCAATCAAAGGAAGGTGTGATAATTAAAATAAACAGTGTTTGTCTCAAAACTCGGTTCGTTACATAAAATACATCAGTGAATGTTGGGAAAGAAGGCAAAAATCAAGTTTAAATTAGGTTCAAGTCAGTATAAGTCTTTATTGCGCACCGCACGCTCTTATTCAAAATACAGTCGTCCTCTTGGACCAAATATTTGCAACGGGAGAGCTGCCGATTCAATTAATTTTTTCACAACATGTAACTTCTTGACTATAGCATTTATGAAAAGCTTTAACAACTGAAGAATTCAATTTGGTTTTGAAATAAATATGGGTTCTTCGTCTTATTATTGCACTTTTTAAAACTTTCACTGTATTATGAAGAATTTGGAGGGAATAGTTAGTCCAACCAGTATAACAATTTTAGTTAAAATTAGGCGTATCTGTTGCATAACTTTATTAGTCCCGGTTAAATGGTTTGATGACAATATAACCATACAAATTTGGTTCTGGCGTAAAGAAGAAAATTAATTTAAGGGCTTTGTCATTCACACATTTGCACAGTATTTTTGTGGGACTTGTGTACATCAGACACACCAAATTACATTCTGAATACGAGGAATGTCCTTCTGATATCAAATACTGCGCAGGTCAGCAACTAATTACGCCACGTCTTTGTCAGACGCAAACTAGTCTTTTTAAATCGGTCTTCAATTTTATCTCTGCGATTTATTTATTTAGTTTGTTTGTTTGTTTTATTTCTTCATTTGCCTGGGTTACTCATTCAGTGGATGTTTTAAGAGTATCCTCTGTTCTTCCATGAGGCCCCATATTTATTTGTTTATTTATTGGACCTGTGAGCACATCAGATATATCGAATTGTATTTTGAATACGAGGAATGTCCTTCGGATATCAAATAATTTAGATGTATTGAAATTCACGATATAATACACATATTATGGCAAACGATTAAAAATTGTTATTTTTGAAATTTAACAGTCATTGAAGTATATTGTATAAATCTTATCATATGTACTTAAAGTGTATGTAGCTGGGATGAAAAGCCGTCTATCATATGAACATTTTGACCTTTCGTCATATTCGTATTGACGATATAGATTTTTCCCAAAACACCAAAAAATGTAGGTGTTTTTGCCCAAAAAAATGTATATCATAAAATATGAAAGGTCAAAATTTTAAAGTGATGATCGTCTTTTCATCCCAGCTACATTTACTTTAAGTACATGTCATTAGATTTATAAAGTTTACTTCGAGGAGCGTTAAATATCAAAAACATAATAAATATCAAATTTTAATAATTTGCCATAAAATTTTTATTATATCGCTAATTTCAATTATTATTTCACATCAAAAGGACATTCTTCGTATTCAGAATGCAATTTGGTGTATCTGTTGTGTTCTCAGGTCCCTCAAAAATACTTTGCAAACGTTGCTCTCCGATTCCTTAAGTGACTTTCACTTTACTGGAGAATGCCAAAAGTCACGGGTCCAATTTCCATACATTGAGCCATTTTTATTTTTATTACTGCCATACCACATCAATTCATATGGTTCTGATTACCTAAACTAACACGATATGGAATTTGATTTATTAGAACTGAGTTTAACTGACATTTTCAATTCATTAGATCTAACACTTTCAGACACAATATTAACAGTTGGAAAAGAAATTGAATACAAAACAAGGTCTTGAATCTTGTGTTCAAATTAGTCTCGTAGCCATAGCTACGAGCAAACATAATAATACCTGAGTGGAAGAAGGGCCTAACTCCATCAAAACTGTTTTTGAGATATTAAGAAAAAACTTTTAATTTTATAGACAGAATGTTTTTCATCTTCAGGGGACCTTTAATACATTAACATACAATATCACATACATTCAAAATCATATATGATGTTTCCATAGCAACGGTACAGGTCTTAATACAAGCTGGACTTGGGCCCTTCTTCCACTAATATACTGCAATTGCCTGTTCCGTAAGCAGATGTGTTATAAATAGCTACAGAGATTTGATAATTATCCATTAATTGCGTGAATAGAAACAAGTAATATGTTAGCAAGACAGTTTTTTGTAGTGAAAAGCAGATTTCATGGATGAAAAAAAAATCCTCTTTAACCCAATATGTGTGGATGAGTTGGGCCTCTCGTCCATGAAAACCATGATTAAGTGTACGTGGAAGACTATTTGAAGAGTGGATTTTGGCTCATCTTTGACACACAAGGAAGAACAGTCTGTTGGCGATAAAATACTGGGCCTAACTCATTTTTGTAAAAAATTGGAGTTGTGCCCTTCTTCCACTCAGGTATTCAATTGTATCTCACAATAATTATTCTAAAATGCATTTTGAAACATTTATAACGCTTATGGTAATTTCACGGTTAGTAATCAACAGGTAGCGTGCTTGTCAAAAGCAATCATTGTCCATGAAGTATAACACTTTTATAATTTGTTCTCTTATTTATTTTTGTGTAACAATGAATTCAACCTTATCTCTCTATAATGGGTTCTGATGAAAAAGTTAACGTTTGAAGAGGCACGTTCAGTGCATAAAATAACTTGTTCACCTAAATCATCCCAGAAACTGTTATTGGTGTGCGCATTTTACTGTTCAAAGTAAATCATGTCATGCGACAGTAAAGGAGTTGATCAGATTATTTTCTTGGTGTGCTTAAGGCCCAAATGATGATGGTTGAGCCTAAGGTGATACAAGCAACAGACTAATTGTCACAAACTCTACCATAGTGGGTCACGTATTGGGAAACATTCGTTAACTATTTGTGCAATTCCAATTGTGCAATTCCATCATTCCAAGGTCAAAGTTTACAAAGGGGTCTAATTTCAAGGTTGCTCAAATATTGTTATAACCAATTGCAAAATGTTGCTGTAGTCATAAAGATTAAGAAAATGTATAGTTTGAGAAAAAGGTCGAAGGTCAACATTTAAGCTCCACGTGCGTCAAAACAGAAAATTTCATCCGATTTTGATGAAAATGGTCTCAAAATGTTCGACTTGTAATAACGATTCCAATAAGGAATACCCAATCAGTAGTATTGGTAGAGACATATTTTGCTGTGCTTCCTAAAAAAACAGAGTGTCTTAGATAGTACAATTTTATTATTTTTTTATTGCTATTACGAGACGAAAATTAGACCATTTCATCAAATGTTGACCTTAAACCTTTTTGCCCATTACTCCAGAACGATAAGACAATACATTTGCAATCCTTGTGACCTGAGGAATAAGTTTTAACAAAATTTGCTCAAAATGCATTTGAGCCAATTCTAGGATTGTACAAAGGACCAATGGTGGCTGGAGTGAACCGAAAGGAGAGTATATAATGCCAATTACATTGCTTGTATCACCTTGGGCTCAATTGTGGCATCAAAATTGATTAAGTGGGAATAATACCCTGATTTTCATCAGTACCCCTCTTCTTTTTTTCTTGCAAATTTATGAACTACATAAATATGTTCATCATCTCATGTCCTAAACTTATAAAATATCTCTGCCTACAAAGTGATTTTAAACCATTTTAGTATATCATTTTTGCCCTATAAACTTTTTTGTTACTATGGGATTATAGTAACTCAGTATGTGTGCCTCACTCATAACAAAACATAATTTATTCTATTGAAATAGTACTTGAATAGAATAAATTATATCCTTTGTTATACCATCTTCAGACTTGTGATCAACTATATCTCTTCCTCAATGAATGGTATAGCAAATTTAATACTATCATGTCTCTATCATGTGTTGTTTGGAAAATAGATTTCTATAAGGTTATAGGTCATCATAGGTCAGGTTATATGTCACCTGGTTGAGGTCAAATTTTACCCCATTTTGTATACACATGTGATATATCAACATAGCTGCAATGAGGCATCAATTTTGATATTTGGTCTAGTTTGTCTTTTTACTGGATATATAATGCTATGATGAACATAATAACATTTCTTGGGAATGGATGTAAATGGTGAGTAGAATTTAGATTGGTTTGTCCAATCCATTTCAACTAGACAAAGGTAAAATTGGTACCAAAATCACAAAAATGAAGCTTACGAAAAACTACCTCATCTGATGGTATAGGTGAAGAGAAATGCAATTTTTTCAACATAACTGTACTTTGGTTGTGGACACGTTTTACGTATGGCTTAATTAGGTTTCAGTGAAATAATGTCGCTAGTTAAAAATACAAAATATAGCTTAACATTGAAAATAGAAGCATTTTAACCAGTTCGTTTGTTGATAGGTGTGGAGCACTGAAAATCACCAAGTTTATGAAGTCATCATGAACCATTTATTCCCATTTTAGATATCAACATTATTTCTCTAATGCGTTTGCAACATGTATCCAAAATTTTAACGAAATCCGTTGGTAGTAAGCTTTCAAAAATGAGGTGAATTTAAAACATTGGTGATGTACCACCTTTTGGCTTCTACTTGTAAAAGCATGTAAGCTACATTGATACCGATGCCACCAATAGAACGATAAGATTTGCCCCTTCATTTTGCATACTACTTTGTCCAATTTTTTTTCTCATTTCTTCACAAAATGCAAAAAAATGCGAAAAAAAATCAATGCGTGTAGTACCCCCTTAACCTACGGTACTAATAGCATAGTACATGTGATACACGACTTTTTACTATTCTTTGTCGATTGTACGCCCACAGATGAATATGTACAATGCTGTTCCGCACTATTCTTTCTATCTGTCTTTTTTGCTCTCTCTCGGCAATGAAAAACTAACAAAAAAACCCAAAACAATACAAAACAAAAAACATACATAACATCACGTTACAAACCATGTAAACATAACATTACCAGGGCCCAAGCAAAGTACAGCTTGTTAAAGTCTGCCGAGGCTTGTGATCAACGTCCAGGCGTTGTGCCAGTGGCGTATATTTTACAATGATGCAAAAAAGTCATCATGGGGTATCAACCCGGAACAAACTTCTCAATATATTAGTCTACTTTATTTGGTAATTTAGGTTTAGTTTCTTTCAGATATTGCTTTTGATGTACGGATACATTTTTGTGTGCAATACATGTATAACTATATGAACAAACTCGTGGTATAACGTAATGGGCTATTTCATTTAAAATCCACACTACCCTGTGGAAGATTTAGCTAAAATCTTCCACAGAGCGCGTATGAGTTTTGAATACAATAGACAATTGGATAACTTCCATTTGAAATACTCACACCAGCATGCCAGCTGTGGAAGATATACGTAAAGCCATAATACAGGGGGAGTATAGGTTTTAAAATGATTAACCTAGACCAGTTTCATTTGAAAAACATACTCCCTCTGTGGAAAATATTTCCAAAATCTTCCACAGGAGTAGTGTGGATTTTAAATGGAATACTCCAATGCAGTAGGTCTGTAAGCCTACAGTGTTCAATGCAATGTCTCTTTATTTTACTCCACTTTTATATCATAACTTAATCACTATTTTACTATTAAAACCAGTATAATTCATCTCATGATAGATGTTCGTGTCAATTGAAACAAGAAGTAATTTTGCCAACGTTTTATGCTGCTAAAGAATATATTAAAAAAGTATTTTTGTTGTTTGTTTGTTTGTTTGCTTACTTGCTTGGTATATTTAGTATATCTTGTATACTACATGCCTTTTTGTTTCTCGAACGAATAGCAAATGACCCTCTGTTGACATTGTCTAATGAATCCATACAATGCGCTTACACACTGCACCACAAGCTTTATTGTATTCTAGACTAATAATTTCACGGCATATTATTTAGAAAATTGAGTTTCACTATATCAATGTTATGATAAAACAGTGTTAATTTTACACCCCTGATAACTTGTGAAAACTTGTATAGCGCATAAAACAGGAGGTTTTCGTACATAAAAATAATAAAAATGTGAAATATTTCAGTATCAGTATGAGGGAGCAGCATGGAACACTGGTTAAGGTCTTTGCCTTTGGTGGAAATAATTCCGCTCTCCCCGTGGCTCATCTGCTAATGGCGGGACAGATGACCCATGACAAAAAGACCTCGTTACAGTCGGTTCCGATCAGGGTAATAAGCCCGATTGTTGGCTACACTTTACTATCCTGCAAAAATTCCCCGACCAGGTTACTTGTGCCTGGCCGAAGTTTCGTCAGCCTTATCTCCTAGATTTCAGCTGTTAATGCCTAGATATGCTCGACATAAAAAAAAATCATGAAATATTCTAAATAGGTAAGCGTCATGGCACTATCATTAATTCGTTATAAATCAGAAATTCTATATATAATCAATTTTTTTCAAAGATAACTAACATATAATGCAAGATATAAGAATAAAATCGACTTAATAAGGAATGGCATACCACATGTTGGTCAATGTTTGGGGAGTCTGTGCGTACACTTGTAACTATCCATGCATCAGAATGGAGCTCCATATAATTTATAGGCTATACCATACCAACATACCGTTTTTGAAAAACAATAACTATAAATGTCGATTTTATTGGCTTATCCATCACCAAGCCGAGAGGGGGATCAAGCAATATTTGGCAGGGCGAGCGGGGAGCAATTTTTAACACATGTTTGGCTTTCAATTATTCTTAATTATTGCACACTGCACCTTACTCATGGCATATTTTGCTCTGGGCAAATCGAAAAATTCATGATGAATCGATTAGCGAATCAAAGTTTGTCGCAAAAGCGGCATTGGTTAGCCTCTTGCGCAGAATAGTTATCAGGTACCAACCCCATCACCATAAGTACATTACTAAATCAAATCAATGCGCCATTTGTATAACCCTAATTAGTTCCGGTAAAATACAAAACATTTTTGATGTATTTTGGGCTGCTCTTTGGAATAATTATCAGACAGAGTAGCGCATTGTCATGATTTTGGATTAAATAAAAGTGTAAATGCATGTTTTTGAATCGTAGGAAGTATTGCGAGCATATCAAAAACAGCGAGAGTGCTGTTTACGAACTCGTAACGGGAAAACGACGTGAACGAATACCTATACATTAAAACATGTTAATTTTTAATCGACCGCATATTACGCTCTAGAACGCGTTAGATAATCGCGTCTAGACAGATGTGTTCCGACACGACGCGCCTGCTAGTAGACTTTTTTAGGGGTTGGACACTGCATTTTTTAGTACAAAGGTCCCACTTGGCATGAATGTTCCTTGGGGCAAGAGAAAAAGATTCATCCAAAGAGACACGCTGTCTCTATGCATAAAACCTCATAATTTTGGACCATTTCACCTAAAACAAACTATAAATAGTTGCATTTGGCTTACTTTAGGTTAAGAAATTCATTTTTGGGCTTGTTTGGGGAATCCGTGCCCATTTTGACCCTCAGATTCAAGATGGCTGTTGGCCTTCATCTTTAAAATATGCGTTTTACAACTTTTGAAACATTTGAGCTACAAACTTGTGTGACATATCAATTTGTACTAATTTGGGGTTGGAAACTCATTTCTTGAATTCCGAGGTACTTGTCATTGGCTATATGGTAGAAGGATGAACATAGAACTTACTTATGAATATATATACCTTAATTTTAAGCAGGATACACTTTATAATGCATAGTTTTACTATTATTTTCAGGTCATTCTTTTGATAGCAACAAGCGTTATTTGATTTAAAATAGCCAGTATGGATGGAAAAATGTGACAGAAATCTGTGTTTTATTTGTCAGTTGGTCAGGGATTAACCAATTATAGATCCCACATCGGTAAAATTATGTGGCCAACATAAATAATAATAGCTTGTTACACAAATCGGCTGAAAATATCTCAGATCTCAGTGAGCATGGCGATTTGCCAAGCTTTGTAGTAGCTAGTAGATGGTATCTCTGGTTGTTGAGGCGATGCGAGCAGTGTAGTAGGAGAGCTATTGCAGAAGCGCTGTCAACCAACAGAAGGTGGATCCGGCAAGACTAATAAAGGCTGAGAGGAGTACACACCGAAACGGCCCAATGAAAACAAGGTGAATGAGCTTTGGCATGGTTTATGAATCCCACTACTCCTCTTTTCGCCAAACGACAAGTGTTTCTGGAATGCTGCTAAAATAAGAAAACTTTTAATGCTGATTAATTGCACATTCTAGGGAAGCGTGTTTACCTTTTTTAAATAGCCGAGTGAGAGGGTTTTCAATTAAATATATTTTTTGTGTCAAAATTGAAGCATCCTATGTATAAAATAATATATGAATATTTACTGCACATCATATATAACGATTCGTGATACCCAAGTGTGGCACATTTGATGTCAAGAATAAGGATAGAAAAAACGTTAGATTACATTAGACCCCGCCAAAGATTACTGTTTCGTTTTTATGGTAATCTAATCTGTTATTTCCTGAAAAAAAAATTGAGGTCTAATGTGGAATTTTTATATAAATGATAAAAACATCGAACGTGTATACAATAAAAATGGTAGCAAGCACATGTATATACGAGCGCACGTGTCCGGCGAGTCAAAATCAATATAATGTATTGTCCATGTAGAGGCCCATTTAGTGTCGGATTTTTGTATGTAGAAAAGGCAGTTAACAACAATTGAGCGCTATTAATACACATTAATGTTTTTAGGCAAATAAAATTCAAAAATATACTACGTTTTCTGCCTTTGCTTGTCACGTGGTAGACCTATGTTGAAGTTGCGATTTATATGTTCAAATAAGTTTCAAATAGATACCAACAAGACAAGTGGCCGAGCGGTCTAAGGCGCTAGGCTCATAGAGTATCCAAAGCGGTGCGCCGTGAGTTCGAACCCCGCCTCAGCCAAATTTAATGTTACTTTTTTTTAATTGCATATTTGGGCAATGTGACTGGGAGAATTTATGTATGGCGTAGAGTGGTGTGGAATCCCACATTGCATATCTTTAGCAGTCTTTAAAGAAAGGCAGATATAGTTCGTGAAAGCATACCTATGGTGAAAGTCGCACTGCCAAGATTATAAAAGCCTAAGGTTTCAAGAAACTTCTTGATTTATACATTGAAGACCATCGAGCATCTGGCACTGCTTTGACCTCGGCTAAATTGACAAAACTCTATGGTAACTGTCTTGTATCTCTTGGATTCCTCTTGGACAGGTTATGGTCAATTTGATCCCTAAAATCAAGGAAATACAAAGGCCATCTGGTTGTTGAGATCTGGTGTTTAATGAACATCTCAGTCAAGCAGATGTTTTCGGCTCTTTCTCAAATACCTCAGAAGCAGACTCTCTTCTTCCAACATTGAGATCTTTACTATTATGCTGTTAGATGGTCCTTGCATCGATGTCAATATACATCCTGTTTCTTCAGATAAGCTTGTGTTATCACTGGCTCAAACCACCCGATGTTCAACGGTGTATAGTATACAAAAGATCACCAAATCCCCAGAGTGTGCCACATTATCTGGTTAAAATAGAGGCCACATTATCTCTTATGATGGCAATAAAGGTACATTATGATGACGGGTATAAAGTAAAATCTTGTCGGAAGAGCATGCCGGTAAAACGAGGCTGAGCATTGATATTGCCAACTCATTATTCATTGGAAATGGGAAGGTGTTGTGTTATTGAAGCCACCAAATGAGCACGACTGGCGGAAGTGACAGCATTGATCATAATCCCTCATCAACAACTGCGTCTGCTAAGTCTGTTTTGCAGTGGACTGGCATCAGCATGTGCCAAAAGACTGTGCGACCACTCCCAGTGGATGTATCTTTACCTAAGGATAACATTGTTCATGTTCCATCACTGCATGACATTAACAGCCATCCAATACCTGCATCCAGATCCAGTGCCGCCGAGAGCCATTGTGGGCCCGGGGGTCAAATGAACGCTCGGGCCCCCTTTTTTATGGACCACTTGAGGTGTCTTTTCTTTGATTTTATGAGCCCAATAATGTATGTTTTTTATATTTTTACAGGCCCCTAGGTCCACGGGCCCGGGGGTAACGTACCCCCTTTACCCCACTTGTCGGCAGCACTGTCCAGATCACTGCAGCAGGTCCTCCAAGATGGCTATCAGTGGTTGAATTATGTAGATGATCACCTGGAAACTCAACTGACTAGTGACGACTGGCTTTCTTGGGCTGCCTACCACGCAGAGCATTCATCCAGGTCCTCCCTCCTCATTCATTTCAAAGCCCTATATGCTCCCACTGCTAACAGAGTCAGCAAACAGTCCCATTACAATCTGCTTTACTGTATGCTGACCATAAAACACGCCATTGAGTACCGCAATCCAAGACAGACACCCGCCGTGGTAGCTGATCAGCTGGAAGATTTCAGATACAGACATTACTGAAGTTAGGTACCTCGTCTTGCTTGGGACCATGCACACTTGCACAGGTTGGGGTGCAGTAGTTGGACCACAGCTATGAATAAACAGTGGGAGAGCACAGTCCTTCATGCTGCCGTCTACCGTATCAAATTCAGCCCTTACAAGCTAAACCACAGCTAATGGATAGAATAATGTATTTTTCTGTATCTACAGAATTATGACGATACATTGGCTCATTGGGCGACACTTTATGCTGCTGACTGTAACTGGTACCATGGTCGAGCTGATGGGGATCCCAATGGGTCAGATGATGACGGCCAGAATCTTTATGCCTCTTCCGTCGAACCATCTCCTGGTGGAGTAGTTGGACTCTGGCATAGTGAAGTCAGTTACTACGACTATGATGGTGCAAACAAATGTCCTTCTGGTATATGTGGTCATTACACACAGGTAAGATTAGAAATATTATAGATTTTTATACAGCTTTTAATAATTCACACATATTTTAACAACAAGAATCAGGTATGTTTCCTCTAAGGCGTTCCTTATCCCATTCATTTCATTTACAAGAAGCTACAAGAAAGCTGCCACGTTTTTCAAAGTAAAAAAAAAATCCTCACTTTGTTGATAAGAATTAAAAAATGATAATATATATATCAAATTTGCAAAGTGGTGAAAATAATATAAATCATGCCAAATAAAAAAAAGTGAGGGTCTTTTTGTTATTGTTGTCATTTTGAACTTCCCTTAGTTCGTAGCCAAGCTGTTTTTCGGAGGAGAGTGAGTCGAATTCCCGCTACGTACACATACGGGCTTGTCACATGACCTTTCTAAATAAGTGATCGTTTTTATCAGTAAATCCTCAGCACGAATGGCATAATAATAATATAACTTATTGTTCCCTCCCTTATTAGGTAGTATGGGCTGAATCCAATCAGGTTGGATGTGGCAAGGCATTTTGTGCAACAGCGTATTTGGCTGATGGGAGTGTGGCATTTAATAATAATTGGATAGTTAGCTGTCATTATTCTCCACCGTAAGTTGAAGACCTGAGCGCAAGAAGACCGTAAGTCCACTTGGCCCCTCAACATGTATTGCGTATAGTAATGTTTTATACATGTTCAAATCTTCCACAACCTTTCATGATTTTTTCAGCCTGGAACATGTATTAAACATTATAAAACCCTAAGAAACTATACGTAGATTTAGTGTATACATTTTAAGGGGCAAAGTGGACTTACGGTCTTCTTGCGCTCAGGTCTTCAGTTATATACACTACTCGCCGGAGAAGTGATGATTAACTACCATAGCAATAGGTTTAACCAATTTTGGAATATATTGCTCTGCGCTACAAGCAGGTTGCACTCATCACCTGTAAATATCTGCAATCATAAATTGAATACAATACCGCTGTTTGTAAACATACTAATCGTATAGGTGCGAGTGATCAGCATGAGATATGAATATTCTGTAAAGCTACGACCCAGGTACAGCGTTATCACCCTTATATCTTTGTGTCATGATAGTAGGGCGAATCCAATAGTTCTTCAACAGCCACGCATGGCGATTTTGTTCTGCCGTGTTTAATAATAATAGTTTCGAGATATGCCGAGCGACTCAGGCTAAGCAGATCACCTGTACGATATATAGATAAGTTTCATTCCCGCTGCCATTCGTCAGTTGACGTGACTCATAGTTTACGATATGCGCAAGCATATTCAACGTTTCTTCAACGTTACCAAGTTAAGGAAATTAGTTTTTTTGTTTTGTTTTCAAAGAACAGACTGGAAGTTCAAAGCACAGATTAAAGCTTACCATAATAATGCTTTCAACACATGTATTCAACTACAAGTCAAGCAATAGGTTTTACAAAATACCAAATAACGAGATATATTCAAAGATTTGAGATATTATCATACATTGAATATCAAAAGAATATATACACTACCATACATGTAGTGTTTTTTCATCACTCAGTCATTTAATAAGGTGTTGATTTCTTTTACATTTGATGACGTAACACTGACGACCTCTATTTTATTGATTTACTCATAAGATGCCGAAAATTACGTCACACTGACGACCTCTATTATATTTATCTACCCACAAGATGCCGAAAATGACGCCACACTCACAGCCTCTATTATATTGATCTTCCCACAAGATGCCGAAAATGACGTCACACTTCTTCTTCCTTATAAGTGCCTCCCTCATATGTATGAGTATTATCGCACTGCGTACAGACAAGCTGTACTTATTTTTTACTCTGGAACCTAGAGTAGATGAGTGTATTTTGAAGTACAGTCAACATGACCGGGATGATCCCCTGCTCTTTTCGAATAGCCTGTGACGTTCTTTAACGTGCACACTACATTAATGTGAGAAAATATGCATGTACACGGGACCGGCAGCTTAAAGTGCCCTCCGAAGCACTAAGCAAGTAGAGTGAAGTGTCTTGCTCAAGGACACAAAGAGCCGGACCTGGGATTCGAACCCTTGACCCTTGGGTTCACAGTCCTATGCCTTAACCGCTAGGCCACGCTCTCCTCTCACTGACGACCTCTATTATATTGATTAACCCACAAGATGCCGAAAATGACGTCACATTGACGACCTCTATTATATTGATTTACCCACAAGATGCCGAAAATGGCGTCACACTGACGACCTCTATTATATTGATTTACCCACAAGATGCCGAAAATTACATCACACTGACGACCTCGTTTATATTGATTTACAAACAAGATGCCGAAAATGACAATTTACAATCAGGTTGTCGCTGACCACTACGGCCCAATTGAGCAGTCAAGCTAGCTCAATCGATAAGGCGTTCGACTATTGTGCGAGAGGTTGCGGGTTCGAACCCTGGTGGTGGCAACTACGCTCTCGTGGAAAAATTGAGTCAGCTTCCTCTGGCGGAACTTAGTTTTAGTTGTATCGTTGCATATCAATTTTGTAAGCGCTCTTTAGCAAAGTCATAGTTCATTGAATTTGAAACAGGCGAAAATAATAACTATTTATACGAGATTTGCAATTTTAAGAGAACTGGCCATTGCTCATTAAAATGAAGCTACTATAAGTGTGCTCTTTCATTTTATGAAATAAAATTCGAAAAATATTATAAGGAACACTTGAGGTTTTTACTTAAAACTTACATTTTGGTCAAAAAATGTGCTTGGATAGGTAGATTTCAACAGATTTACCACATTCACTTTGCTATACCGTTGAATTGCATTATCTGTTGACCTAATGGGGAAAAGAAAAGGGGTTTTAGGGGAAGTGTTAGCTTTTGTTTGATATTAAAACATTCTGATTGGATGAAGAGAACACTTGAGGTTTTGACAAAAACCAATCACAGAATCATATTTTCCTCTAGATCCCACACAGCTCTTATGATGCTATGCACTCGCTAGACTCGGTATGCTGGAAATATCTGTGTGCTCGGGTGTATTGAGGTGGAAACTGTGCGTAGATCCATTTATAAGAGAATTGTAATCAAACCTTTTCATATGTAACCCGTGCGATGGCCATTTGTGGAATGTCTTGGGTGTGCGCTTGTGAAGCTTCAAAGTCCCTGTGTGGTTGTTAAATGGTTAATGGAATTACGTGGGTCGTAGTAGTCAGCGACAACCTGTAAAGTGTGCTGAGGCTTGTGAACCAACGTCCAGGCGTTGTGCCTGTGCGTAGCGCATTATAAATCACTGCGCTTTTCTTTTTTTACTTCTAATAATAAATGTATGTGTTAATGTTCAATACCTCTAATCCACTATAACACAGTTTTCAATAGAAATATGTAATTCTAAGAACAATTCTCTCATACATGGAACTCTAAGTGCAAAGACATTATTATCAATCACGAGCCGAAATTTGAATCCCCATATGACCAAAATGTCAACGTATGATGACCTGAGAATTTTTTTGGTTTTAAACCACTTAAAAGTGTTAAGACCGCAATGTGTATTATAACTGAATTGAACTATAGCTGTATATTATAGTTCAATACATTTGGTAAAAACCAGATATTCATTCAGACAGTGATAATAAAAGTTAATCCACGAAACCATGGATGATGGACCATGTCTGTGACAAACTGTGTCAAATGTACCCCGGCTTAAAATTCCATAACAATATAAAGAGAACAGACGGGCTATTAAAAGTTAACTCAAAATATGATAATAATATGTAAGTATATGGACTATACGAATTTAAAATACCAATTAATGCTAATTTAGAAGAATTTGGTACCTAATCCATGCAGTGACATTACTGATTTGGTGGTAAAGACTAAATCTATACCATTAAATATGCATATCAATTGAAAATATTCATAATTGTTTTGAAGATCAGATTTTGTAAAGACACACAATGAAAAACACAAATCATCTCGGTGGTTTTGTAAAACGCTAACTTAACGCGCATGATTTCCATTTCGAGAACAAGTTTGATTTTGACACATTATTTCTAATTCGTCAAAACTCAACGACGCAAGATGCAAATTTTACCAACTTTTAGGGAAACATTTCAAAGGCAATACTGCAGTTCAAGACCTTTCTTACCATTGACTGTGAATAAAACTGAGGGAAAGAGGTCAAATTCGGGTTGCGGTTTGATTGAGACACCCTATTCAATATTCCCAAGTTTGTTTGTGCTGTTGACTTCTTTGTTGTGGAACCGAAATTGAGGCTGATAATCCATGGATTTACCTCGTTATCAACCGTGACGATATAAGGGCTTCGGCACGATGGTACAGTCAGGTAAAAATGACATCAGCCAATTCTGATGGTACCACTTTTATATGCTAACAAAAAGGAAGGTCCTCTACGAGGAAGAACCTTTTTAGTATGAGAGGGTGAATTGGCCGAGCGTTCTGAGGCGCTGAGCCATCGGCCGGGATAATAGGATCTGCGTGGGTAACTCTACAATTGGTGACTCCGGGCGGTCACGGTGCTGGATTGACGAGCGCGTTTAATAGCAATGCACGCGGTCTAATAAAAGTACAAAGTACATCTGCGCGTATAAATATGGATGAACGCAAGCATTGCCCGGCAAACACATTTTCATTTTCAACATCACTTGCAAAAGGTTAGAAGAGGTTGCCAGAAAACGTTTACATGTCGGGTTATATAAAGGGTATAAAAGCTAACTTCCTGAAAATATTCTAACATAAAGTTATTTAAGTGTTGACAAAATATTTGGCAATGTATGGTACCAATGTATACATGTATCTTCCTTTGCATCACTATGGCAGTTTAAGTTAGATCAGGAGTAAAGTTCATGCATTCGTGTCTTTGTCTCCTTCTTAAGTTCTTGCAAGCATGATTTGAGGATATATAAACAAAAAAAAAAAGGGAACAATCCCCTTAAATAATGGCCATTATTCAAAAAAGGGCTATTGTATTAGAAATCTGTAAAATGCGTTGGAAGCAGAATTTATTTCTGCGCATTTTGACACGTCATTTGATATGATAGCCCAGAAAACAATAAAACATCGGTCAATTTAATGTAGTGACATTGCACTTACATACAAATTTTTACAATACAAAAACACTCAGATATCATTACACAGATTTCCTTCCATTACACTGAATACAAAATCAATACAATTTACTGAAATTTTCAAATACATTGATTTAAATGTACGATGTGACGTCAATATTTAGTCAATTACTGCAAATGAGGAGTCAAAATGTGTAGAAATAAATTCTGCTTCCAACGCATTTTAAATATTTGTAATACAATCACCCGTTTTTGAATAATGGTCATTATTTAAGGGGGGTTAGTTTTTTTTTGAGATGTTTATATGAACATTCTGGAGGATGTGGTAATCGTCACCCGGAGATGCGAAACATTAGAGTTACGGGTACCACAAAAACGACAATTTAACGGCAATACAGGATGCAGGTGTAGTACTGATGAAGCTTCTCTGAAAACGAACATAAAGCTCGAATCTGTGACGAGTGGCTGCTGATTTGCTGTAAAACAAAGACAGTGTTCGCAAAATTAAAAACTTATGTCGTCAGTTCGATGTCTTGAGTATCCGGGAGATGATTACCTTAACCTCCTAAGCATAATTAATGTGCTTTCTGTCTTTTTCTTCCAGTGGGAACTACGCTAATCAACTTCCATATAGCGGAGGTCCACCTTGTACAGGATGCACCATACAACCTAACACTCAATGCTATAATGATAAGTTATGCAGTAAGTACAGTGGATGACTACATATATTCTTGGAAAAAAAACAGTCGAAGCTTTCAAAGCTGCTCTGAAAGCTTTTATTAATTTTATGATTTGCCTGATACATTGACGTTTTATTGTACAAGTCCAGAATATTACTTTTAGTTGAGTTGCTCATAGAATTGTACCCCTGATCCCTACTGATAAGCTGTCAGCAAAAGCTTAGAGGTGTGACCATACAGCAATTAGCATCCTTGAGGTAATGAGGTAATGAGCAATTAAGTGACCACACCTGAAGCAGAGAGCAAGCACTGTGGGGGAGGGGGGGGGTAATTACCAGTAATTGCCAGGGTAGATTAGTGGCTTAGATTTTATGTCCTTTTTCACTGAGCAACTCAACTATACTTTTTTAGACGATTCATCCTCCGTGCGAAAGATTTCGTCACCAATCCCAATATTGAATTTAAATATCAATGACCGGTGTCCACAGCAAACATTTGACCAATATTTGATAAATCATGCCTCAGGAGAATTTTTAACCAGCTTTCTGAGAATGTAGTAGTAAATACAAAACTATTTTATCGAAAAAGAATCTTATATAATAAATTGTTATATTATAATTAATCTAATTGTTAATTTCAGGGGACTGTGACGGCGAAAGTGTTGCTGACTGTGGTAAGTATGTACTGCAAATACTAATCCCCATTCCAGAAAAATACATAACTCATTTTTTTGGATTAAAATGAAACAATGCCAAATGAAACATAGCTAAATCCTAATCCTTTAGCTAGGGTTTTTTTTTGTTTTTGTTTTTGTTTTTTTTTTTTTTTGTTTTTGGGGTTTTTTTTTGCTTTGTTTTTTCTTTAATCATGAAAACTTTTTAAAGCATGTCGGTGATGCAATTACATTTTTTTATGATTTCTCCTTGCAGATTGCAAACTATTTTGTGACCACTGTGGACAGAGGATTGATTCCGACTGTTCCTGTGATTGTCTTGATTACAACTATCGTGAACCTCAATGCATCGGTAAGTTAATACGTAATACTCTGGTACTCTAAATAAACATAAAGCTGAATTTATACTCCATCGATGAGAGACGAGCGATTGGCATTTGACCAATAAGGTAGCGCGATTTTCCCAACGCAACAAAACGTGCTCTATCTCATTAGCTAAAGCCAATCGCTATCGCGATCTAGTATAAATTCAGCTTAATGGGTAAAAACAAAATTACTCATGGTTCTCCGCAAGTTCGGTATTGACGATACTGGGCGAAGTATCACATCGCGGCGTAAAATTGATTTCACAAAAGGTACACGCACGTGTACAAGGGCGGTTTATCGACACGCATGCAGCGCAACCGCGAAAAGGCATTTACGTCACTACTTAACTTGAGAAAGAATAATTAATAGATCCTCCTGGTCAGATCATTCACAGCTGCGTGAAATCCCTTGCACATGCCTGTATGTCACCTATCCCTCTCCATGTTCTGAATATATGTATACAACATGAGGATCACTGCCTTGTATGCAAGGGTTGTTTATACGCCGTAGAAGTGACATCATAATCGGATTAACTACCATAGCAATAGATGAATACAAATTTTGAATAGACCGCCCTGCACTACAAGCAGATTGCACTAATCACCTGGGTGTGTCAGCAAACATAGATTGAATACTAGGTCGCTCTTTTCAAAGATACTTATCTTACAGGTGCGAGTGATCAGCCTTTCTTTAACATCTATGGTTCAATGCATCGGTACCGCGTGAACGTTGTAGTACAGGGCGGTATAGTCAAAATTGTATTCATCTATTGCTATGGTAGTTAATCCGATTAACTACGTCACTTCTACGGCGTATAGAGGTTATCCACTTTACTCATGTGTGACTTCTAACAAAAGGCGCTGGTTCCCGTAGTATTCCTCATTCAAACCAATTCAATGCACGACCTCGGAGTTACCTGCATGACTTTGGCGGGCTATTTAGAAAAAGTCATGGGTGCACATGCAGGTACTTCTTTTGAAAGTCCTAAACAAAATATAGCAGTCGCTGATAGGATATGCACCAGATGCACCTTATAGAACACGGATAACGCCTTATAGAACACTGTTGGTCAGTGCCTCAAGGGGATTTATGGTAGGCCATATCTCAGCAGTATTCCCACCTTTATAATTCATGAATTAGGCAGAATTTAATGTCTGTTTAGATGGAGGGAACAGAGATATAATTGTGACTGTACACGACGAATGAGCCGTAAATTCCTCTCCCGGTAAATTTTGTTTTATTTCGTGTTTAGAAAATATACATCATAAGCTTTAAAATGGTATATCATTTGACTTCAAACGATATCCAGAAGCGGGGGTATGGTTTGTTGAACTTTGCTCCTTCAACAAGATGGTAGCTTTTTCGTTTCTACATGGGTCCCTTTTCCACATTGCTGGCAATAAATATCAACCAGTCATAATAAGCGGTCATTTCAAATCCTCCCCAAAGTCAACGAGGTTCAAGAAAGTTCTCTCATTGTTAATTGTTGGTAATACATACCTATACAAAATACAATGCCTGGTAACCCACCACTTGAACAGGATTTAGCCAAAGCAAACAAAGACCAGAACTGTTAAAATTCTATAGCCATCTAAGGTAGAAGCTTAGTATTATCCTCTTCAACAATAGGATTATTGATTGGTGTTTGACTATCAAAATGAGATGTCGCGCCAACTTGAGGTACCGAAGAATACGCCGCCTTCATGCACATTTTACACTGTAACTCAGTATACAATTTAGGACATTTACAGCTCATTCGTGCTGTACGGTCACATATTATATAAACACAGCAGCAGTGGCGTAGCCAAGATCTTTGTGGGTGGGGAAAATGCAAATTTTCGTCCCCATTTGTCATCTTTGTCCCATTTTTAGTCATTTTAAGGACACTTTACTCTTTGCCGTCCCCATTTTATCCTTGAAAAATATCTGAGAGGCCGGGCACTCCCCAACCCGGATACGCCACTGCACCACACGAAAAGAATGTCCACATTCGTTTTTTTGTTTTTTTGTGTGTTTTATGTGTGGTCATAATTTTTAAAATGAAGAACATTAAATTTGATCAAAAACGCTTGTCTGGGACATCACGTTTGTAAACAAAACTCGAAATCGTCAGATATATTTTAAAAAAAGTGTGTCATTTGAAAAGTTGTGAATTCAATCTCGTGGTGTAATATTGCTTAGCATAAGATGTGCTGAAGTATTAACGCGTATGTTATCTATCGGTTTAAGAACCTGAACTGACAACAATAATTTCAAGATGGATATCATTTTAGGAGGACTTTATCATGCGCGACCATCAAAACATATTGAACCAATCAAATTATGGCAATTTGAACCCGTATTCTACCACGCATTCAATAAGCTGCGTCAAGTAATAGAAACGTGGTACGTGGAAAATTGGTGATAACAATCATACCACGCTACGCGCTCGGTGACAGCTCTCTAGTCCAAAGGTTCTCTAGTCCGTAGGCTCCTTAGTCCGAAGGTTTGTTAATCCGAACACGTAATATACCATTCGCTAGAGCGCAGTCTGACAACGGGTTCTCTAATCCGAAGGCTCGCTAGTCCGAACAATAAATAAGGTTCTCTAGTCCGAATATAGAATAAGGCTCACTAACCCTAACCCTTATACTATATTCGAAATAGAGAACCTTGGGATTACGAACTTAATTTGGTTTTCGGACTAGCGACCATTCAGAATAGAGAACCTTCGGAGTAGCGACCCTTCGGACTAGAGTGAACTCACGACGCGCTCATCAGACACGCTGTAGTCAGATTTCTGATCAGATGCTGATAAGGTGTTTTTTGTGTGGTCTATACCCATCAAAACATATCTACGAGGTATTTCAAATCGCATCAATTTTTACAAAATTGTTAAAATCTGAACGATTTGGAATTCTCTTTACACAAGTGATAAATCAAAGTGTAGCTAGTAAAACAACATTTTGTTCAAATTTATATAATGTTTTTAATTAATCATGTTAAGATATAATAGTGGACTTTTTGTACGCTGTATAATATTATCAATTTAGCAACATTTAATCGTTCAAGGTGAGCGCCATCTGCATGTGTGCGTATATGTTTACGACAATAACTCTTGCCCTGTTGTTGTCGCACTCTTTACTGAGGCGGAGGAGATGATACAAGCTGCCTTAACATACATTGTATATAATTTTGTTCTATAGGGTACCAATGATAGCTATGGCTCTCCTGTGTCATATCCAATGATACCAACATAAGAACCAACATGCGCCAAATGAAAACACAGTTTTCGCTTTATTGCGTACGTCTTTGTTCTAGAGTTGCGTGTTATAGAATTCGCCTGTGATATCTAGTTTAAAATACACTATTAATTGTAGACACAGGAAATTAACACGATACTATTGGGAACTAAGAATTAATTTGTACTAATGGTGCTTTTACTACACCCCTGGCCAATTTTGTGCCTATTTTTGCATTTTCTCAAAAATTGGTGACAGGTATAAGATATATTGGTTTCCCTCATTTTTGACTGTAACTCCACAACTGTTGTCTGTGCTGAAATTAAATTTCCAGTGCAGTAGTTGTAATCCGTGCCCCTATAATATACATATCTTACTTGTCACCAATGCACTATAAAAAAAATGCAAAAATAGGCACACAATTTGGCAGGTGTAGTAAT
The DNA here is from genome assembly GCF_039555335.1 of Amphiura filiformis. Taxonomy (NCBI): domain Eukaryota; kingdom Metazoa; phylum Echinodermata; class Ophiuroidea; order Amphilepidida; family Amphiuridae; genus Amphiura; species Amphiura filiformis. The sequence goes on along the minus strand of NC_092629.1, from coordinate 46,341,092 downwards.
AATACTTAATAGGTTGGCATTCTGTATGCAGGCTGAACGTTAGGCAGTCGATGTCTATTCTTAAACAAGACCCACTCAGTCACTTGGTACTTCAGGTGCTTGAAGGGATCGAATTGGTGTTGAAATAAACACATTTTTTAGTTACACCTTTTCATTTCATAATTAAATAATCAAATGAAAAGCAATAATTTTCATTTCTTCGGTAAATGTCAGAAGAAAACTATAATGCGCTTGGTACTTTATATTTATTTCAAACCCTGATGTTAAACTTAGTAGTCAAATTTAGGCTTCTAGTGTATAAGATTTTCGATTTTCACATGCTTCATTTTGCCCCGCGAGCTTTTCTGGGGTCAACGTTTTTGCTTTTCTAAGTAACATAATTCGCTAACGAAAGATATTTCCCAACTTTCTAAAGCACATGCATCATATAGGGCTATATGGCATAGTTTCGTCAGAAGTTCGGTTTTGATTGCACCGTTTCAATTCCGGCTACCAATTTTGTCAAAATCAACTCACAAATGTACCCATGGATGGATGATTTTGAAAGCCACAATAGAAATATCGATTATTTCTGCTGGTTATATTAGAAATAAAGTATTGGTTGGACATTTTTGGCAGTCGCAAGTGGAAAAAGGTGAAATCAAAACGGATATTCTGACAAAACTATAATATATAGATCCACACGATGTGCCTTACAGAGGTGGGAAATATCTTTCTTTAGCGAATTATATTAGTTTGAAACGGTAAAACATTAATTCCGAAAAAAGCTCGCGGGCGGAGTAAAAGGCCTATAAAAATCAAAAATCTTTTTTAACACCAGGATTTTTTTAATGTATATCCAAGCACTATGTTTTTAACTGACATTACTGAAGGAAAAATATTATTTCTTTAAAATATTTGACGGAGAAAATTAATTTCATAGCAAAAAGGTATATCTCTGAATTGTGCTGATTTTAACATGTATCGATCGACTTTTAGCGCGACTATGCATAACAAAAGAAGCTGTGACCATCATTCTGAGTGTATGAGCATGTCCATATTGCAGCATAAAGGCCTATGTGACTTGTCATGTTGGGTTTTTTGACAGAGCCATGTGAGAATACTGACTCCAGATGCGGGACTAGTTGGCCAGCTTGGGCGTGTACACCAACTTATCAATTTGTGTTGAACAGATGTCCTGAATTGTGTGGTGAATGTGGTAAGTAATAATTTTGGAATATTATACAGGTTGTTAAAATCAAAATGTCGATTTGTTGAGTTGTACCGCAATTAACACCATATAAAGATAATATGAAATATGTTTAACACTCATGGCATGATTGATGGATGTTGAAACTACTCACTTTTCTCACACTTAATGAACTTATTCCAATGAAGCTTTCAGGACATTATGAACATCTCTGCAATTATATGGCAAGTTAAAACCTTTTATTGCAGCACCAGCTTACACTTTTTCTTATAAACTATCGTGTTGTTTTTGGCATTTGAATATGTGAAAGTCTCACTTCATTCTGTGAAATCTTAATGAGAATTAAATTCGTTATTTCAAATAAACCGGCTTTTATTCACCGTCATCCTTTTGTTGAATGTAACTCATATTGGTATGAATCCAACTGATGTTTGCAAGAGTCATTGTTTACAAATGACACATGTTAATCCTTTTATTAAAGAGAGCCTATTGGACTTTTGAATCTCATACAAAACCCGAAAAATTACTCACTAATTTTAACATTTTCTCACCGAATAAGAACCATGTTTCTTCGGAAATGCCGGTGCAGAAACCTGAATAGGGTTAGATTGTACTACGATTTACATAGGAACTTAGCTTTCAAACTATGTAGAAAGAAATAATGTATAAGCTTTTCTTGATGTTTTAATTTTGCTTTTTCGCTTCAGTCAATCGAATTTATTAATTCCAACAGAACAATTGGCAAGGGGCCCACCATTAAGAATGTATGACGCATACCAAGTGACACGTAACTGCCATATACAGACTTGACATTTAATATGGAATATTTTTCGCAAATTTCCAAGACTGGTCTGGACGGAGTCTGCATAGACCGCACGGGATAAATATTAATTGGGGTGTGTCGGGAGATGGTGTAAAATAATTGTTTGATAGAAAACGTGCTTTCGATATGTTTACATTATGGTGTTCATAATGTAGCGAATTTGCCTAAAATGGCGGATTTAGGGAGGCTAAATTTGACCTTCGTGGGAGGCACAATTTCGGACTTTATGCAACGTGGTTCTGTTATTATCAAATTTATAGGGGTTTGAAGTGATAGTTCTTAAACTTCGTCAGCAACTGGCATTCATCACAGCTGAAATACACTTTTAAAGTTTTTGAAGAGGGGAGGAGTTTAAAAATAGGGCTCTTAAAAGCTGTACGTACACAGAAAGTTTGAATGGCCCCTTGGGGTCAAATGTTATAAACTTACAGTACAAAAACAACTGTTCGGATTCCTGGTTGTCCAATGAATTCACACTGTTTCTTTGTGTACAGTAAGTTTATAACATTTGGCCCCAGGGGACCATTCAAATGTTCTGAGTGCATACCACTTTATAGAGCCATATTTTTTAAAGCTCCTCCCACTTTCAAAACTGGTAGATCACAGGTGCATTTCAGTTCTGACGAACACTTATTGGTATTTTGGTTCAATAAAATTGCCTCAAACCTCAATAAATTTGATAATATCAGAATAATGTTGCTCAAATTCAGAAATTTTACCCCCATAAAGTTCAAATTCGGTCTCCTTAAATCCGCCATTTTAGGCTAATTTACTGCATTATGAGCGCCATAATGTAAACTAATGGAAAGCACATTTTCTGCCAAACAATTATTTTACACCATCTCCCGACACATCCCAGTTAATATTTAGCCCGTGCTGTTTATGCAGACCTCTACCAGACCAGTCTTGGAATTTTGCGAAAAAGTATTCCATATTACATGTCAAGTCTGTAATACACAAAGAAGAAAACTGCTTGAAAATTACTATTTAACTATTACCTTGGTGATTTATTAAGCTGTACAGGGCTCTGCAATTTTTACATGTCATGCAAAACTCTTAATAATCCTTGCATTGTTCTCCAGTTTAATTGGTATAATGCTTTAACGTAGCCCAGGTACATGTCAATTGCATATTTGAACCCAAAGTACGTAGAAACAATCTCCTCGTAAAATATGTGCACGAAACCTCTCATATGACTGGACAAAATTATGAAGAATAAAAATTGAACTATGATATCCTACGTCAAGAAACGCATGATTTTGGCCAAAATGCGATCTCGAATTTCCCGCACTGATATCATGCTAATTATCTAAAATCCTGGGCGTTAAGAGGTGTTAAGGTGTGTGGGTACGGGGTGTTGACAACGACAACAAAATAAAGGAAGTGGGGAAAACATATTTACGTTGATGACAACTTAAGGAGTTAATATTGGTCCAAAATACACCTTTTCCACTCCAACATTCCATTTTGGGTAATTCAGTTTAATGAACAGCTTAAAGAAAAACTATTCATTTTCTTAATTCAATCTGATCTTGCACATGCGCACACAGTACAGTAAACATCTTATGTGTGTTTCTTTATTTTCTTTCTTTTGCTTGACTCTCAAAGTCGATCCAGTCGACGTCTGCCGTAAGTAAATGTTTTATGTTGCTTTTATGTAAATGTGGTAAATGTGGGTAAGGCGTTTTCAGAATAATCATAAAGTTGAACAAAATAGACGATTTTCCTCCACAGTCTAGCGATGTTTACCCCACCCCACCCTCCGCTATGTAGACGGTCACTTTGAGACTTACTGTCTCATGTGGCAGCGCGGAAGTAGTCACGTGCGTATTTGTAAATATGTATTTATAAATATAGTCGAAATACTGGTTAAGCGGCTTAACGTGGGTCCTATGAGAAAGCTGTAAAGTCATTAAATTTTAACACTCAAAAAGAGTCCAAAACCAAAGAAAGTTTGCGACTGGAGTCGCGGGTAACGTCGAATTGTATTTTAAGACCTTATGGACTCTGGTATGACAGTTTGCGCAGTATTTGTTTGTGGGACATGAAAGCACATCAGGCATATCGAATTACATTCTGAATATCCTTCACAATATTTGGCAAAAACATGTTTGCGAAAAATATTTTACAATAACATTTTGAAAACATTTTAAAACTATTTTTGCAGTGTGTTTTCATACAAAACGTTTTAAAACGTGTTCATGACCTTTATATATTATATAAACCCAAACCCACAATATAATCTGTTTTGAACGTTTAAGAAGACTTTTTTGTGTTTGCTGGGTATATAGCAACGATCCTACGTAAATATAAAGTTGCAAAATATCTATTCTTTACATCCCATTTGTTCACCTTGCGGCGGCATCAGCAACAAGGCCAGTTCGTTTGGTAGATGGTAATGCGACCTACGAAGGTCGTGTCGAGATTCAACTCATGACGGATGGCTGGGGAACTGTATGTGACGATGGTTGGGACATTGATGATGCGACGGTAGGTAAAGAAATACTAGTCAATGTGCACTCCCCCCACCCCACTCCATTATACAACACCCCCACATACACACCTCACATACCACCACATATATATATATATAAATACATATAAGAACATCAAAAGCTTTTATTAAAAAAGAATCTGTACAGTAGCAAGATATTATTATTTCGTAATTCAATAATTATGTAATATTGAATGGCTTTGAGTGTGATACAAGAGTGCAATATATTCTTGTATCACATGAAAATAAGCCATTCAATATTATTATTATTATTATTTAAATCAGGCTTTCTCTCTGCGGTACAATGATAATTTAAGCTTACCTATCCACCGGGCCTAACGCGTATTGTAATGTAAGCTTACCTTTTGACCTCCAGTGTTTTCTGCTCTTTCCTTCCGCAAAGAAAAATTCGGAAAACATACAGGTTTAGGCCTATTTGTAGATGTGGATTATATTTCCTAGTTTATTTATCATCCAGAATCGCCGCAAATTAAATTTGTGGTTTTACTTGTTTATAAAATCTCCTGTGAGCCGGTACTGTGGCCGTGTTTTTGTGTTGTTGTATTGTCGTGCTGTCACGTGTCGTGACCATGTATATTTTATGTATTTTATATGTTTACTGGCGAATAAAATGTAAAATGAAATGGTGACGCACGATGGCGTACGCGATACGCGTACAATATTTAAAAAAAATATTGTATTGCATCCGGGTATTTTGCAAAAACTATGCAATACATAGTTTCGTTGTATCGCTCAAAAGCCTGATATAAATAATAATATGTGATATAGTTTACCTCATCAGCAAATCAATCAAGATGTTGGTCATTTAAAGCATAAGAATTGTTTTAAAATTAATCCGGTTCTTAATTAAGACATTATTCCAATAGAGCTCCACAGTTATGTACCCAAGAGAATAAGTGACTTTTCTTTCATTTTACATCGGCATGAAGTGACCAGAAAATCACATTACTGATATCATGTCGTAATTGTAGACAAAGAATGGCAAAATTAAAATTAGATCGAAATCGTATATTATTGCTTTAAATGAACGGACCAATTGAATGGAACCGTGAGGGACTGAAAGGTTGATAATATTACACTATCATTATATCATTAGTGTCTAGGTGAAAATACCATATTCAGGTTGCTAAAAATGTGAATTTAAAAAATAATTGAATCGGATGGGCGACCCACGATTTGTCGTTTTGCACTAGGCCCAGCTTCTATGTCCTGCGGAGATTTGTCCTTGCTTTGCACACCACCCTTACTTGAGTTTGCAGTTTACCAGTATATACAAAGGTCTAAAACCACATGGTCACTTCTCACCCTCCCGTCCTACTTTTTCTTCTTTGTTAGATGTGCTTCCTCCTCGGCTCCATCCCTCTCACATTTGTTATTAAAGCTATGTAAATGTATAATCTACTTGTGTGACTGACTTCTTTATTTAAGTGACAAACCCCGGAACTTAGCATTGATTTAACCTTTGACTGATATTTATTTTCCAGTGTTGAAGATTAAAAAAAAACATTCTACATTTCGTTTCTGAAGAGTGAGGTCTTGTTTCAAGACATCACGAAACAGTTCTGTAAAAATGCAATGAAATTTTGTTCCTTCTTTGTAATTATTATATTATATAGATTTTATGCAATCAGCTTGGTTTTCGAGGCGACGCCTTGGAAGCTTTTTCCGGTGCCAAATTTGGGGCCGGACCCTACCCGATTTCAATGTATCAAGTAGAGTGTGACGCTGACTCGACATACCTTGGAAACTGTACCCATAATTCGGCGATGACGACGGGCTCGTGTCTACATGATACGGATATTGCAGGAGTACGATGTGCATATGGTATTTAAAGTTTATATGTTGGGCTTGAAAATAAATTGAGAGGTTTATTTGTTTTCCCCTGGTAGGTTGCGATGTCTTTCCATATACACCCATCTAACTATTCAAACTCACGTGAGGGGTGAGAATTCCCAGGGGGTGGGGCAATCCTACTTTAGTCGTGACGCGTATGTACGGCCGTTAAGACCCTCTTTTCAGCAGCATCGCTGTCACTCAAAGATCCCATATAATTTCCTTGAACACATGCTCTGTCACCCATACTCCTCAATATTTTTCCATTCGACGTGTTCGATCGACCCTCACCCAAACTTCTTTATTTTTTAACTTTAACAGCAACCGTTCATTTTATATCACTGATTTTGTTCAAAATAACAGAGCAATTTGAAGCCATTTAGAACTACAAAATCAATGTTTGAGGTTTCTGCGTATCATTTTGGTTCTCATCCAAAGATCCCATTGTTCGTGCCCAATGCCCCCTAAATTTTGGTCCAAACGGTCTCGTGCACTCACCCAATGACCCCATATTTTTGCCGTCTCACCAAATGCCCCTGGCTGTGTGAGATTGTCAGCCCTACACCTATATCCATTTCACATTTCAGTACCGCCTCATTCCCCCCCCCCCCCACCCACCCCGAGTGAATTGAATAGTTACACTGGCGTAAGCACTAAGGCGTAGCGTTACCTCCCACGTAGTAATTTATTAATAACCGTCCACCACAAACCAGCCGTAAAGTCGGCCCGGTCAATTTTGCTTGATTTCGTGCTTAGAAAATATATATCATAAGCTTTAAAATATATCATTTGACTTCAAACGCTATATCATTCGGGACAACGTCCTCTATACTAACCTTGCAAGTAAAATGCACGCATTTCCCTATTAAATATGAGGGCGGTTGCCTTGATGAACGTAATCCCGTGAGATGGCGTGAAGACAAAAAAAAATCAATTGACGCAAGACTTTAATGTGGCCCATACACGTTCTATCTTATAGATCAATATCAAAGACCCAAGATACAAGAGTGGTTACAAAATCTATCATTGAACACGCACAATGGTATATTTTGTATCCACTCCTGCATCTTGGGTCTTCAATATTGATCAATATCGGGTATGGGCCGCATAATTCATTAACTTTGGTGTTCAATTCATAGCTGAATGGGGTGATTGGGGTGCATGGTCTGCATGTGATAATACGACGGGCACACGTAACAGAACACGCGTGTGTGATGACAACGAGCCCACTGATTATGTTGACTGCGAAGGGACTGCACCATTTGAATCATCAGGATGTGACGGTAACAAAATTGTCTCTTTCACAAATAATTTATTACTATGTGTTATATAATCAGGAATATCAATGATTATCCAAGACAGGCCTTCTCAACTGGCGGCGCGCGCGCCACTTGTCATGCTTGTGGCGCTGAGTTAGTCGAAGTGGCGCACGAAGTGGCGCACGATAAATTTACTAATGTTTTTGCACATAAATTTAGTGGTGCAAATACCACATCTGAGCCTTTAGAAAGACCTAAAATCTCAGAGCTTCCGGGGCGCTGCCCCCTGGACTCCCGCGGCCGGAGCTTTCACACTGGACCCTTCCAGGGGCCATAAGGCGGGTCCCTGGACCCCATCCGCTATGCGTTCGGTCGCGCACACGCTCACTCGGAAAATCCTCCCTTAACATGTCGGCACTTCATGATCACTAAACGTTCCCAGTTGGCACTTCAAATAAACTAGTTGAGAAGGCCTGATCTAAGATATAGCATGTACAATCAGGTTTAAACGAGTCACTTCTAGTTTGATATTGCACCAGCATTTCAGTGCAGTTTCTCAGATCATCTAGAAACACTGAAAGCTGAATCTCTATTTGGAATCACTAAGAACATGTTTTTTACATCCCAAACTTTTAGATTTGTCATTTTCTTATAAGAAATATCCAATTTATTTAGCGTTTCCAGTTTCTAGAAAGAAGGTACAAAACAACAATATAAGTACATGATCTGTATTAGTAAAAATCTTGGCATTGTTTTTGATAATAGCCTTGCAAGAAAAATCATGTTAACTCTTTGTGTAGAAGTGTAAACTTTCATCTGAGAAGTTTGAATAGGATTCGTCGTTACATAATTGATCGTTCTACTTGTGCACATGCAGTGATATCTTTGATTCTTTCTCGGCTGGACTATGGCAACTCTTTGCTTGGGGGTTTATGTGTATCCGATGGTCAGCGTCTGCAAAAGCTGCAAAATCGTGCGGCACATCTTATTTATCGGGTCAGCAAACGGACCAGCGCGACCACTCATTCGTGAGTTGCATTCAGAGAATTGAATTCAAGATCTTAGTGCATGTGTACAATTGTGTTAATGGTTCTGTACCAAGTTATTTACAAGATGTCCTTATTAAATATTTATAACTCAGGCTGTCAATAGCTCAGATCTAACCAAGATCATACTCGTCTTGCCATACCCCGTACTAAACGTTCCTTTGGGGACAAGTCATTTTCCCTGTTTTAGGGCCCAGACTGTGGAACAACTTGCCTGTGCACGTACGTTTTAAAAAGTTTTTAAAAACGTTTCTTTTTCCAAAGGTTTAAGCCGTAGTCATTTGTTTTCATTTTGGCTACTTTAATGTATGTTGGTTTTTAATGATGTTTCATATAAATGCAATTGGTTTTAATAATTTATTCTTTTGAATTTACATGCAGATATGTTTATGTATATTTTTGTTGTTGAAATTGGTTAATATTTCCTTTTGTATATAAAGCTTTTGATATGTATTTATGTCTCTTGTAGTTGTACTTTGTATATATTTTTTTTATTATGTAAAGCGCATTGGACCTTGTGGAAATGCGCTCAATAAATCCTTGAAATAATAATAATAATAATAACCTATTGTGCAACATAGTGCTATCCCTCAAATTACAAGTGACTGGTTTCAATTATATAATTACACAAATAAGTCCAGCAACTTACGTCATTAATTGTTGCAAAACCCATGTACTAACCGTCGTTTTATCTTTTCAGTTTCTGTTTCCGTATCCGTAATAGTTTTTGTAAGTCATTGTTATTCTGAAGTGGATAAATCCCAGGTATGACCAATCTTTTATTCTAGCCTTTTGTTAGTTACTGAAAATTTGAAGCTCGTGAATTTCGGTTTTCGTTTTGGTAAGTTATATTGATTTTTTACATAAAACCTTGAGATGTGCGGTTGGGTGCCAATCTAGACAAAAGAAGAGTCTAAATTTTACGGTCCTAAATTCGCGGTAAATTGTACGGCTTCAATTGACTTGTGTTTGGTGTATATGCATTTACGCCTAGACGTAAGTGGCTCGTAAAAAAAGTCTTGCATTGAAATATATACTAACCATGTTGCCAAGTTATAAGCAAAAGTCTTTCATATTGGCGATGAAACGAGCGTCTAAAATCTCCCAATGAGGCGCGTACAAGTGGTGATTTGGTAATCATGTTTTATATTGAAATGCAATACAAAAGAATTTGCATTGGAGCAAAGATAATGTATTCTATTCATGGCAAGCTAATCTGATAATTGGTTGGGCCTATATGCAAGACTCGGGTTTATTTTAAATGTTTATTTTTGCAGAGCTTATTTTCAGTCATGGATCATACTGATAAATTTCGCGAGGGGGAGGGAGGAGGAGATACTTAAGTTGAGACTGAACAAGCGAGAGTGGGAGGGGTGAGGAAGAAAGAGAGAGAGGGAGAGACGGAAAGACTAGAAAGAGAAGAACTCGAGAGGAGAGAGTAGGGACCGGGGACGGGGAGGGAGTGGGGAGACTGATCATGGGGGGGGGCAGGAGGAAGCAAAATAGGGAGATAGACATTGATACGAGGGAAGGGCGACACTGTGGCCCTGCACAAGTGCATTGGGGTGCGATATGCTCATAAGCGGGCCTTTTGTGATTTTAGAGCTTATTTTCAACGTTTTTACAGAAAAAAGTGGACTTTGTCATTCGGATTGGCATGCATCAAAGACGAGAGGGCGCTAGGCCATTAAAAACAGCGGTGTTGTCTCCCGCTTTTATTGACATAGGCATCTGCTCTATTGAAATAAGCTGATTGGTACTTCAAAGTTAACAATGAAGTCAGATTACAGTAAACTTACTGAATCACTTGCGTTTTCGTATCTGAACAATAGACTTACGGAAACTGAAAAGATAAAAAGACCCTTTATGCTTATGTACTTAATGCATCTGATTTAACAACTAAAACCAGTAACATGTGTTTGTGGAGGGTTAGGACTATATTACACACACCCCTTCTATTGTGAAAAATTGAATAATATTTAGAGGTTTAATTATTATGTTTTAAATTAATTCAAAATGGACGTCGCGCGGAGGGGTGTTATTGATATATGATCAATTTATACATCTCTTTTTTCTATCAAAAAATTGCTTAAGATTTTTTCATAAATATATCGTTTTAATTGTTTCTTTGTGTACTAATTTTGCTTGATTTGTTTGTCTACGTTATTTCTTTTTATTCTTTATTTACCCTTTCAGTAATTTTCTGGTATCATTGTGAACCAAGATGACTTTTTGGGACATTTTTGTAAATTTTGCTTCTAAACTGCCAAAATCATTCTATCTCTCAATTACTGACTAAGTATGTTTCTTCAGTCTTACTGATTGGCCCATGCATAGACCCATCAGTAAACACTCTATCATAATCAGACACAGTTGCACATCGTGCAATCAATTGCAATTGCGAAAAATAACATCTACGTTAAGAAATGTTATGTTCCTGCTAAGCATGATATTAGATTCAATATTTATACACTCCAGATACCAACGGATGCTCAAGTACCCCGTGTATGAATGGGGCTACATGTACAGATGTGGTCGATGGCTACACATGCACATGTGATGCGGGTTTCACAGGAACCAATTGTGAGACAGGTAAGTAATACTAATAAAGTTATGCTGTCAAATGTTTGATTTTGCGTAATCATTGAATGAGCCACTCTTTGAGTACGCCACTGTTGATCAAATTATAGAACTAAAAAGCTTCCGCAGACACACCAGGAAACAATCTTTCACAGTAACACAGTTGTGCATTATGTAGTTAATTGCTAATAATAACTTCACAGTGGAAAAATATTATGTTCCTACTAAGCATGATATAATAAGGTTCAATACTTATATACTCCAGATATCAACGAATGCTCAAGTACCCCGTGTATAAATGGGGGTACATGTACAGATCAGGTCAATGGCTACACATGCACATGTGATGCGGGTTTCACAGGAACCAATTGTGAGACCGGTAAATAATACTAATAAAGTTATGCTGTCAAATGTTTGATTTTGCGTAATCATTGAATGAGCCCCTCTTTCAGTACGCCACTGTTAATCAAATTATAGAACTAAAAAGCTTCCGCAGACACACCAGGAAACAATCTTTCACAGTAACACAGTTGTGCATTATGTAGTTAATTGCTAATAATAACTTCACAGTGGAAAAATATTATGTTCCTACTAAGCATGATATAATAAGGTTCAATACTTATATACTCCAGATATCAACGAATGCTCAAGTACCCCGTGTATAAATGGGGGTGCATGTACAGATCAGGTCAATGGCTACACATGCACATGTGATGCGGGTTTCACAGGAACCAATTGTGAGACAGGTAAATAATACTAATAAAGTTATGCTGTCAAATGTTTGATTTTGCGTAATCATTGAATGAGCCCCTCTTTGAGTACGCCACTGTTGATCAAATTATAGAACTAAAAAGCTTCCGCAGACACACCAGGAAACAATCTTTCACAGTAACACAGTTGTGCATTAATGTAGTTAATTGCTAATAATAACTTCACAGTGGAAAAATATTATGTTCCTACTAAGCATGATGTAATAACGTTCAATACTTATATACTCCAGATATCAACGAATGCTCAAGTACCCCGTGTATAAATGGGGGTACATGTACAGATCAGGTCAATGGCTACACATGCACATGTGATGCGGGTTTCACAGGAACCAATTGTGAGACAGGTAAATAATACTAATAAAGTTATGCTGTCAAATGTTTGATTTTGCGTAATCATTGAATGAGCCCCTCTTTGAGTACGCCACTGTTGATCAAATTATAGAACTAAAAAGCTTCCGCAGACACATCAGGAAACAATCTATCAAAGGAACACAGTTGTGCATTAGGTAGTTAATTGCTAATAATAACTTCACAATGGAAAAATATTATATTCCTACTAAGCATGATATAATAAGGTTCAATACTTATATACTCCAGATATCAACGAATGCTCAAGTACCCCGTGTATAAATGGGGGTGCATGTACAGATCAGATCAATGGCTACACATGCACATGTGATGCGGGTTTCACAGGAACCAATTGTGAGACAGGTAAATAATACTAATAAAGTTATGCTGTCAAATGTTTGATTTTGCGTAATCATTGAATGAGCCCCTCTTTGAGTACGCCAATGTTGATCAAATTATAGAACTAAAAAGCTTCCGCAGACACACCAGGAAACAATCTTTCACAGTAACACAGTTGTGCATTAATGTAGTTAATTGCTAATAATAACTTCACAGTGGAAAAATATTATGTTCCTACTAAGCATGATGTAATAAGGTTCAATACTTATATACTCCAGATATCAACGAATGCTCAAGTACCCCGTGTATAAATGGGGGTACATGTACAGATCAGGTCAATGGCTACACATGCACATGTGATCCGGGTTACACAGGAACCAATTGTGAGACAGGTAAATAATACTAATAAAGTTATGCTGTCAAATGTTTGATTTTGCGTAATCACTGAATGAGCCCCTGTTTGAGTACGCCACTGTTGATCAAATTATAGAACTAAAAAGCTTCCGCAGACACACCAGGAAACAATCTTTCACAGTAACACAGTTGTGCATTATGTAGTTAATTGCTAATAATAACTTCACAGTGGAAAAATATTATGTTCCTACTAAGCATGATATAATAAGGTTCAATACTTATATACTCCAGATATCAACGAATGCTCAAGTACCCCGTGTATAAATGGGGGTACATGTACAGATCAGGTCAATGGCTACACATGCACATGTGATGCGGGTTTCACAGGAACCAATTGTGAGACAGGTAAATAATACTAATAAAGTTATGCTGTCAAATGTTTGATTTTGCGTAATCATTGAATGAGCCCCTCTTTGAGTACGCCACTGTTGATCAAATTATAGAACTAAAAAGCTTCCGCAGACACACCAGGAAACAATCTTTCACAGTAACATCGTTGTGCATTAATGTAGTTAATTGCTAATTATAACTTCACAGTGGAAAAATATTATGTTCCTACTAAGCATGATATAATAAGGTTCAATACTTATTTACTCCAGATATCAACGAATGCTCAAGTACCCCGTGTATAAATGGGGGTACATGTACAGATCAGGTCAATGGCTACACATGCACATGTGATGCGGGTTTCACAGGAACCAATTGTGAGACAGGTAAATAATACTAATAAAGTTATGCTGTCAAATGTTTGATTTTGCGTAATCAATGAATGAGCCCCTCTTTGAGTACGCCACTGTTGATCAAATTATAGAACTAAAAAGCTTCCGCAGACACACCAGGAAACAATCTTTCACAGTAACACAGTTATGCATTATGTAGTTATTTGCTAATTATAACTTCACACTGTGGAAAAATATTATGTTCCTACTAAGCATGATATAATAAGGTTCAATACTTATATACTCCTGATATCAACGAATGCTCAAGTACCCCGTGTATAAATGGGGGTGCATGTACAGATCAGGTTAATGGCTACACATGCACATGTGATGCGGGTTTCACAGGAACCAATTGTGAGACAGGTAAATAATACTAATAAAGTTATGCTGTCAAATGTTTGATTTTGCGTAATCATTGAATGAGCCCCTCTTTGAGTACGCCACTGTTGATCAAATTATAGAACTAAAAAGCTTCCGCAGACACACCAGGAAACAATCCATCACAGTAACACAGTTGTGCATTATGTAGTTAATTGCTAATAATAACTTCACAATGGAAAAATGTTATGTTCCTACTAAGCATGATATAATGAGGTTCAATACTTATATACTCCAGATATCAACGAATGCTCAAGTACCCCGTGTATAAATGGGGGTACATGTACAGATCAGGTCAATGGCTACACATGCACATGTGATGCGGGTTTCACAGGAACCAATTGTGAGACAGGTAAATAATACTAATAAAGTTATGCTGTCAAATGTTTGATTATGCGTAATCATTGAATGAGCCCCTCTTTGAGTACGCCACTGTTGATCAAATTATAGAACTAAAAAGCTTCCGCAGACACACCAGGAAACAATCTATCACAGTAACACAGTTATGCATTATGTAGTTATTTGCTAATTATAACTTCACACTGTGGAAAAATATTATGTTCATACTAAGCATGATATAATAAGGTTCAATACTTATATACTCCAGATATCAACGAATGCTCAAGTACCCCGTGTATAAATGGGGGTGCATGTACAGATCAGGTCAATGGCTACACATGCACATGTGATGCGGGTTACGCAGGAACCAATTGTGAGACAGGTAAATAATACTAATAAAGTTATGCTGTCAAATGTTTGATTTTGCGTAATCATTGAATGAGCCCCTCTTTCAGTACGCCACTGTTAATCAAATTATAGAACTAAAAAGCTTCCGCAGACACACCAGGAAACAATCTATCACAGTAACACAGTTATGCATTATGTAGTTAATTGCTAATTATAACTTCACAGTGGAAAAATATTATGTTCATACTAAGCATGATATAATAAGGTTCAATACTTATATACTCCAGATATCAACGAATGCTCAAGTACCCCGTGTATAAATGGGGGTGCATGTATAGATCAGGTCAATGGCTACACATGCACATGTGATGCGGGTTTCACAGGAACCAATTGTGAGACAGGTAAATAATACTAATAAAGTTATGCTGTCAAATGTTTGATTTTGCGTAATCACTGACTGGACCCCTCTTTGAGTACGCCACTGTTGATCAAATTATAGAACTAAAAAGCTTCCGCAGACACATCAGGAAACAATCTATCAAAGGAACACAGTTGTGCATTAGGTAATTAATTGCTAATAATAACTTCACAATGGAAAAATGTTAAGTTCCTACTAAGCATGATCAGTATAATAAGGTTCAATACTTAATTACTCCAGATATCAACGAATGCTCAAGTACCCCGTGTGTAAATGGAGGTACATGTACAGATCTGGTCGATGGCTACACATGCGCATGTGATGCGGGTTATACAGGAACCCATTGTGAGACAAGTAAGTAATACTAATAAAGTTATGCTGTCAATTGTTTGATTTTGCGTACTCACTGACTGAGCCCCTCTTTGAGTACGCCACTGTTGATCAAATTATAGAACTAAAAAGCTTCCACAGACACATCAGGAAACAATCTATCAAAGGAACACAGTTGTGCATTAGGTAGTTAATTGCTAATAATAACTTCACAATGGAAAAATGTTATGTTCCTACTAAGCATGATATAATAAGGTTCAATACTTAATTACTCCAGATATCAACGAATGCTCAAGTAACCACGTGTGTTAATGGAGGTACATGTACAGATCTGGTCGATGGCTACACATGCGCATGTGATGCGGGTTACACAGGAACCCATTGTGAGACAAGTAAGTAATACTAATAAAGTTATGCTGTCAAATGTTTTATTTTGCGTAATCACTGACTGGGCCCCTCTTTGAGTACGCCACTGTTGATCAAATTGTAGAACTAAAAAGCTTCCACAGACACATCAGGAAACAATCTATCAAAGGAACACAGTTGTGCATTAGGTAGTTAATTGCTAATAATAACTTCACAATGGAAAAATGTTATGTTCCTACTAAGCATGATATAATAAGGTTCAATACTTATTTACTCCAGATATCAACGAATGCTCAAGTACCCCGTGTGTAAATGGAGGTACATGTACAGATCTGGTCGATGGCTACACATGCGCATGTGATGCAGGTTATACAGGAACCCATTGTGAGACAAGTAAGTAATACTAATAAAGTTATGCTGTCAAATGTTTGATTTTGCGTAATCACTGACTGGGCCCCTCTATGAGTACGCCACAGTTGATCAAATTATAGAACTAAAAAGCTTCCACAGACACATCAGGAAACAATCTATCAAAGGAACACAGTTGTGCATTAGGTAGTTAATTGCTAATAATAACTTCACAATGGAAAAATGTTATGTTCCTACTAAGCATGATATAATAAGTTTCAATACTGATTTACTCCAGATATCAACGAATGCTCAAGTACCCCGTGTGTAAATGGAGGTACATGTACAGATCGGGTCGATGGCTACACATGCGCATGTGATGCGGGTTATACAGGAACCCATTGTGAGACAAGTAAGTAATACTAATAAAGTTATGCTGTCAATTGTTTGATTTTGAGTAATCACTGACTGGGCCCCTCTTTGAGTACGACACTATTGATCAAATTATAGAACTAAAAAGCTTCCACAGACACATTAGGAAACAATCTATCAAATGAACACAGTTGTGCATTAGGTAGTTAATTGCTAATAATAACTTCACAAAGGAAAAATGTTAAGTTCCTACTAAGCATGATATAATAAGGTTCAATACTTATTTACTCCAGATATCAACGAATGCTCAAGTACCCCGTGTGTAAATGGAGGTACATGTACAGATCTGGTCGATGGCTACACATGCGCATGTGATGCGGGTTATACAGGAACCCATTGTGAGACAAGTAAGTAATACTAATAAAGTTATGCTGTCAATTGTTTGATTTTGCGTAATCACTGACTGGGCCCCTCTTTGAGTACGCCACTGTTGATCAAATTATAGAACTAAAAGGCTTCCACAGACACATCAGGAAACAATCTATCAAAGGAACACAGTTGTGCATTAGGTAGTTAATTGCTAATAATAACTTCACAATGGAAAAATGTTAAGTTCCTACTAAGCATGATATAATAAGGTTCAATACTTATTTACTCCAGATATCAACGAATGCTCAATAACCGCGTGTTAAAACGGAGGTACATGGACAGATCGGGTCGATGGCTACACATGCGCATGTGATGCGGGTTATACAGGAACCCATTGTGAGACAAGTAAGTAATACTAATAAAGTTATGCTGTCAATTGTTTGATTTTGCGTAATCACTGACTGGGCCCCTCTTTGAGTACGCCACTGTTGATCAAATTATAGAACTAAAAAGCTTCCACAGACATATCAGGAAACAATCTATCAAAGGAACACAGTTGTGCATTAGGTAGTTAATTGCTAATAATAACTTCACAATGGAAAAATGTTAAGTTCCTACTAAGCATGATATAATAAGGCTCAATACTTATTTACTCCAGATATCAACGAATGCTCAAGTACCCCGTGTGTAAATGGAGGTACATGTACAGATCGGGTCGATGGCTACACATGCGCATGTGATGCGGGTTATACAGGAACCCATTGTGAGACAAGTAAGTAATACTAATAAAGTTATGCTGTCAATTGTTTGATTTTGCGTAATCACTGACTGGGCCCCTCTTTGAGTACGCCACTGTTGATCAATTTATAGAACTAAAAAGCTTCCACAGACACATCAGGTAACAATCTATCAAAGGAACACAGTTGTGCATTAGGTAGTTAATTGCTAATAATAACTTCACAATGGAAAAATGTTATGTTCCTACTAAGCATGATATAATAAGGTTCAATACTTATTTACTCCAGATATCAACGAATGCTCAAGTACCCCGTGTGTAAATGGAGGTACATGTACAGATCTGGTCGATGGCTACACATGCGCATGTGATGCGGTTACACAGGAACCCATTGTGAGACAAGTAAGTAATACTAATAAAGTTATGCTGTCAAATGTTTGATTTTGAGTAATCACTGACTGGGCCCCTCTTTGAGTACGACACTATTGATCAAATTATAGAACTAAAAAGCTTCCACATACATATCAGGAAACAATCTATTAAAGGAACACAGTTGTGCATTAGGTAGTTAATTGCTAATAATAACTTCACAATGGAAAAATGTTATGTTCCTACTAAGCATGATATAATAAGGTTCAATACTTATTTACTCCAGATATCAACGAATGCTCAAGTACCCCGTGTGTAAATGGAGGTACATGTACAGATCTGGTCGATGGCTACACATGCGCATGTGATGCGGGTTACACAGGAACCCATTGTGAGACAAGTAAGTAATACTAATAAAGTTATGCTGTCAAATGTTTGATTTTGCGTAATCACTGACTGGGCCCTTCTTTGAGTACGCCACTGTTGATCAAATTATAGAACTAAAAAGCTTCCACAGACACATCAGGAAACAATCTATCAAAGGAACACAGTTGTGCATTAGGTAGTTAATTGCTAATAATAACTTCACAATGGAAAAATGTTATGTTCCTACTAAGCATGATATAATAAGGTTCAATACTTATTTACTCCAGATATCAACGAATGCTCAAGTACCCCGTGTGTAAATGGAGGTACATGTACAGATCTGGTCGATGGCTACACATGCGCATGTGATGCGGGTTACACAGGAACCCATTGTGAGACAAGTAAGTAATACTAATAAAGTTATGCTGTCAAATGTTTGATTTTGCGTAATCACTGACCGGGCCCCTCTTTGAGTACGCCACTGTTGATCAAATTATAGAACTAAAAGCTTCCACAGACACATCAGGAAACAATCTATCAAAGGAACACAGTTGTGCATTAGGTAGTTAATTGCTAATAATAACTTCACAATGGAAAAATGTTATGTTCCTACTAAGCATGATATAATAAGGTTCAATACTTATTTACTCCAGATATCAACGAATGCTCAAGTACCCCGTGTGTAAATGGAGGTACATGTACAGATCTGGTCGATGGCTACACATGCACATGTGATGCGGGTTACACAGGAACCCATTGTGAGACAAGTAAGTAATACTAATAAAGTTATGCTGTCAAATGTTTGATTTTGAGTAATCACTGACTGGGCCCCTCTTTGAGTACGACACTATTGATCAAATTATAGAACTAAAAAGCTTCCACATACATATCAGGAAACAATCTATTAAAGGAACACAGTTGTGCATTAGGTAGTTAATTGCTAATAATAACTTCACAATGGAAAAATGTTATGTTCCTACTAAGCATGATATAATAAGGTTCAATACTTATTTACTCCAGATATCAACGAATGCTCAAGTACCCCGTGTGTAAATGGAGGTACATGTACAGATCTGGTCGATGGCTACACATGCGCATGTGATGCGGGTTACACAGGAACCCATTGTGAGACAAGTAAGTAATACTAATAAAGTTATGCTGTCAAATGTTTGATTTTGAGTAATCACTGACTGGGCCCCTCTTTGAGTACGACACTATTGATCAAATTATAGAACTAAAAAGCTTCCACAGACACATTAGGAAACAATCTATCAAATGAACACAGTTGTGCATTAGGTAGTTAATTGCTAATAATAACTTCACAAAGGAAAAATGTTAAGTTCCTACTAAGCATGATATAATAAGGTTCAATACTTATTTACTCCAGATATCAACGAATGCTCAAGTACCCCGTGTGTAAATGGAGGTACATGTACAGATCTGGTCGATGGCTACACATGCGCATGTGATGCGGGTTATACAGGAACCCATTGTGAGACAAGTAAGTAATACTAATAAAGTTATGCTGTCAATTGTTTGATTTTGCGTAATCACTGACTGGGCCCCTCTTTGAGTACGCCACTGTTGATCAAATTATAGAACTAAAAAGCTTCCACAGACACATCAGGTAACAATCTATCAAAGGAACACAGTTGTGCATTAGGTAGTTAATTGCTAATAATAACTTCACAATGGAAAAATGTTATGTTCCTACTAAGCATGATATAATAAGGTTCAATACTTATTTACTCCAGATATCAACGAATGCTCAAGTACCCCGTGTGTAAATGGAGGTACATGTACAGATCTGGTCGATGGCTACACATGCGCATGTGATGCGGGTTACACAGGAACCCATTGTGAGACAAGTAAGTAATACTAATAAAGTTATGCTGTCAAATGTTTGATTTTGAGTAATCACTGACTGGGCCCCTCTTTGAGTACGACACTATTGATCAAATTATAGAACTAAAAAGCTTCCACATACATATCAGGAAACAATCTATTAAAGGAACACAGTTGTGCATTAGGTAGTTAATTGCTAATAATAACTTCACAATGGAAAAATGTTATGTTCCTACTAAGCATGATATAATAAGGTTCAATACTTATTTACTCCAGATATCAACGAATGCTCAAGTACCCCGTGTGTAAATGGAGGTACATGTACAGATCTGGTCGATGGCTACACATGCGCATGTGATGCGGGTTACACAGGAACCCATTGTGAGACAAGTAAGTAATACTAATAAAGTAATGCTGTCAAATGTTTGATTTTGAGTAATCACTGACTGGGCCCCTCTTTGAGTACGACACTATTGATCAAATTATTGAACTAAAAAGCTTCCACGGACACATTAGGAAACAATCTATCAAATGAACACAGTTGTGCATTAGGTAGTTAATTGCTAATAATAACTTCACAAAGGAAAAATGTTAAGTTCCTACTAAGCATGATATAATAAGGTTCAATACTTATTTACTCCAGATATCAACGAATGCTCAAGTACCCCGTGTGTAAATGGAGGTACATGTACAGATCTGGTCGATGGCTACACATGCGCATGTGATGCGGGTTATACAGGAACCCATTGTGAGACAAGTAAGTAATACTAATAAAGTTATGCTGTCAATTGTTTGATTTTGCGTAATCACTGACTGGGCCCCTCTTTGAGTACGCCACTGTTGATCAAATTATAGAACTAAAAAGCTTCCACAGACACATCAGGTAACAATCTATCAAAGGAACACAGTTGTGCATTAGGTAGTTAATTGCTAATAATAACTTCACAATGGAAACATGTTATGTTCCTACTAAGCATGATATAATAAGGTTCAATACTTATTTACTCCAGATATCAACGAATGCTCAAGTACCCCGTGTGTAAATGGAGGTACATGTACAGATCTGGTCGATGGCTACACATGCGCATGTGATGCGGGTTACACAGGAACCCATTGTGAGACAAGTAAGTAATACTAATAAAGTTATGCTGTCAAATGTTTGATTTTGAGTAATCACTGACTGGGCCCCTTTGAGTACGACACTATTGATCAAATTATAGAACTAAAAAGCTTCCACATACATATCAGGAAACAATCTATTAAAGGAACACAGTTGTGCATTAGGTAGTTAATTGCTAATAATAACTTCACAATGGAAAAATGTTATGTTCCTACTAAGCATGATATAATAAGGTTCAATACTTATTTACTCCAGATATCAACGAATGCTCAAGTACCCCGTGTGTAAATGGAGGTACATGTACAGATCTGGTCGATGGCTACACATGCGCATGTGATGCAGGTTACACAGGAACCCATTGTGAGACAAGTAAGTAATACTAATAAAGTAATGCTGTCAAATGTTTGATTTTGAGTAATCACTGACTGGGCCCCTCTTTGAGTACGACACTATTGATCAAATTATTGAACTAAAAAGCTTCCACGGACACATTAGGAAACAATCTATCAAATGAACACAGTTGTGCATTAGGTAGTTAATTGCTAATAATAACTTCACAAAGGAAAAATGTTAAGTTCCTACTAAGCATGATATAATAAGGTTCAATACTTATTTACTCCAGATATCAACGAATGCTCAAGTACCCCGTGTGTAAATGGAGGTACATGTACAGATCTGGTCGATGGCTACACATGCGCATGTGATGCGGGTTATACAGGAACCCATTGTGAGACAAGTAAGTAATACTAATAAAGTTATGCTGTCAATTGTTTGATTTTGCGTAATCACTGACTGGACCCCTCTTTGAGTACGCCACTGTTGATCAAATTATAGAACTAAAAAGCTTCCACAGACACATCAGGAAACAATCTATCAAAGGAACACAGTTGTGCATTAGGTAGTTAATTGCTAATAATAACTTCACAATGGAAAAATGTTATGTTCCTACTAAGCATGATATAATAAGGTTCAATACTTATATACTCCAGATATCAACGAATGCTCAAGTACCCCATGTATAAATGGGGGTACATGTACAGATCTGGTCGATGGCTACACATGCGCATGTGATGCGGGTTATACAGGAACCCATTGTGAGACAAGTAAGTAATACTAATAAAGTTATGCTGTCAATTGTTTGATTTTGCGTAATCACTGACTGGGCCCCTCTTTGAGTACGCCACTGTTGATCAAATTATAGAACTAAAAAGCTTCCACAGACACATCAGGAAACAATATATCAAAGGAACACAGTTGTGCATTAGGTAGTTAATTGCTAATAATAACTTCACAATGGAAAAATGTTATGTTCCTACTAAGCATGATATAATAAGGTTCAATACTTAATTACTCCAGATATCAACGAATGCTCAAGTACCCCGTGTGTAAATGGAGGTATATGTACAGATCTGGTCGATGGCTACACATGCGCATGTGATGCGGGTTACACAGGAACCCATTGTGAGACAAGTAAGTAATACTAATAAAGTTATGCTGTCAAATGTTTTATTTTGCGTAATCACTGACTGGGCCCCTCTTTGAGTACGCCACTGTTGATCAAATTA
Source organism: Amphiura filiformis (assembly GCF_039555335.1). Classification (NCBI taxonomy): domain Eukaryota; kingdom Metazoa; phylum Echinodermata; class Ophiuroidea; order Amphilepidida; family Amphiuridae; genus Amphiura; species Amphiura filiformis. Next base: position 46,317,988 of record NC_092629.1, on the reverse strand, counting down.
TAGAACTAAAAAGCTTCCACAGACATATCAGGAAACAATCTATCAAAGGAACACAGTTGTGCATTAGGTAGTTAATTGCTAATAATAACTTCACAATGGAAAATGTTAAGTTCCTACTAAGCATGATATAATAAGGTTCAATACTTATTTACTCCAGATATCAACGAATGCTCAAGTACCCCGTGTGTAAATGGAGGTACATGTACAGATCGGGTCGATGGCTACACATGCGCATGTGATGCGGGTTATACAGGAACCCATTGTGAGACAAGTAAGTAATACTAATTAAGTTATGCTGTCAATTGTTTGATTTTGCGTAATCACTGACTGGGCCCCTCTTTGAGTACGCCACTGTTGATCAAATTATAGAACTAAAAAGCTTCCACAGACACATCAGGTAACAATCTATCAAAGGAACACAGTTGTGCATTAGGTAGTTAATTGCTAATAATAACTTCACAATGGAAAAATGTTATGTTCCTACTAAGCATGATATAATAAGGTTCAATACGTATTTACTCCAGATATCAACGAATGCTCAAGTACCCCGTGTGTAAATGGAGGTACATGTACAGATCTGGTCGATGGCTACACATGCACATGTGATGCGGGTTACACAGGAACCCATTGTGAGACAAGTAAGTAATACTAATAAAGTTATGCTGTCAAATGTTTGATTTTGCGTAATCACTGACTGGGCCCTCTTTGAGTACGCCACTGTTGATCAAATTATAGAACTAAAAAGCTTCCACAGACACATCAGGAAACAATCTATCAAAGGAACACAGTTGTGCATTAGGTAGTTAATTGCTAATAATAACTTCACAATGGAAAAATGTTATGTTCCTACTAAGCAAGATATAATACGGTTCAATACTTATTTACTCCAGATATCAACGAATGCTCAAGTACCCCGTGTGTAAATGGAGGTACATGTACAGATCTGGTCGATGGCTACACATGCGCATGTGATGCGGGTTACACAGGAACCCATTGTGAGACAAGTAAGTAATACTAATAAAGTTATGCTGTCAAATGTTTGATTTTGCGTAATCACTGACCGGGCCCCTCTTTGAGTACGCCACTGTTGATCAAATTATAGAACTAAAAAGCTTCCACAGACACATCAGGAAACAATCTATCAAAGGAACACAGTTGTGCATTAGGTAGTTAATTGCTAATAATAACTTCACAATGGAAAAATGTTATGTTCCTACTAAGCATGATATAATAAGGTTCAATACTTATTTACTCCAGATATCAACGAATGCTCAAGTACCCCGTGTGTAAATGGAGGTACATGTACAGATCGGGTCGATGGCTACACATGCGCATGTGATGCGGGTTATACAGGAACCCATTGTGAGACAAGTAAGTAATACTAATAAAGTTATGCTGTCAATTGTTTGATTTTGAGTAATCACTGACTGGGCCCCTCTTTGAGTACGACACTATTGATCAAATTATAGAACTAAAAAGCTTCCACAGACACATCAGGTAACAATCTATCAAAGGAACACAGTTGTGCATTAGGTAGTTAATTGCTAAAATAACTTCACAATGGAAAAATGTTATGTTCCTACTAAGCATGATATAATAAGGTTCAATACTTATTTACTCCAGATATCAACGAATGCTCAAGTACCCCGTGTGTAAATGGAGGTACATGTACAGATCTGGTCGATGGCTACACATGCGCATGTGATGCGGGTTATACAGGAACCCATTGTGAGACAAGTAAGTAATACTAATTAAGTTATGCTGTCAAATGTTTGATTTTGCGTAATCACTGACTGGGCCCCTCTTTGAGTACGCCACTGTTGATCAAATTATAGAACTAAAAAGCTTCCACAGACACATCAGGTAACAATCTATCAAAGGAACACAGTTGTGCATTAGGTAGTTAATTGCTAATAATAACTTCACAATGGAAAAATGTTATGTTCCTACTAAGCATGATATAATAAGGTTCAATACGTATTTACTCCAGATATCAACGAATGCTCAAGTACCCCGTGTGTAAATGGAGGTACATGTACAGATCTGGTCGATGGCTACACATGCGCATGTGATGCGGGTTATACAGGAACCCATTGTGAGACAAGTAAGTAATACTAATTAAGTTATGCTGTCAATTGTTTGATTTTGCGTAATCACTGACTGGGCCCCTCTTTGAGTACGCCACTGTTGATCAAATTATAGAACTAAAAAGCTTCCACAGACACATCAGGTAACAATCTATCAAAGGAACACAGTTGTGCATTAGGTAGTTAATTGCTAATAATAACTTCACAATGGAAAAATGTTATGTTCCTACTAAGCATGATATAATAAGGTTCAATACTTATTTACTCCAGATATCAACGAATGCTCAAGTACCCCGTGTGTAAATGGAGGTACATGTACAGATCTGGTCGATGGCTACACATGCGCATGTGATGCGGGTTATACAGGAACCCATTGTGAGACAAGTAAGTAATACTAATTAAGTTATGCTGTCAATTGTTTGATTTTGCGTAATCACTGACTGGGCCCCTCTTTGAGTACGCCACTGTTGATCAAATTATAGAACTAAAAAGCTTCCACAGACACATCAGGTAACAATCTATCAAAGGAACACAGTTGTGCATTAGGTAGTTAATTGCTAATAATAACTTCACAATGGAAAAATGTTATGTTCCTACTAAGCATGATATAATAAGGTTCAATACTTATTTACTCCAGATATCAACGAATGCTCAAGTACCCCGTGTGTAAATGGAGGTACATGTACAGATCTGGTCGATGGCTACACATGCGCATGTGATGCGGGTTACACAGGAACCCATTGTGAGACAAGTAAGTAATACTAATAAAGTTATGCTGTCAAATGTTTGATTTTGCGTAATCACTGACCGGGCCCCTCTTTGAGTACGCCACTGTTGATCAAATTATAGAACTAAAAAGCTTCCACAGACACATCAGGAAACAATCTATCAAAGGAACACAGTTGTGCATTAGGTAGTTAATTGCTAATAATAACTTCACAATGGAAAAATGTTATGTTCCTACTAAGCATGATATAATAAGGTTCAATACTTAATTACTCCAGATATCAACGAATGCTCAAGTACCCCGTGTGTAAATGGAGGTACATGTACAGATCTGGTCGATGGCTACACATGCGCATGTGATGCGGGTTACACAGGAACCCATTGTGAGACAAGTAAGTAATACTAATAAAGTTATGCTGTCAAATGTTTGATTTTGCGTAATCACTGACCGGGCCCCTCTTTGAGTACGCCACTGTTGATCAAATTATAGAACTAAAAAGCTTCCACAGACACATCAGGAAACAATCTATCAAAGGAACACAGTTGTGCATTAGGTAGTTAATTGCTAATAATAACTTCACAATGGAAAAATGTTATGTTCCTACTAAGCATGATATAATAAGGTTCAATACTTATTTACTCCAGATATCAACGAATGCTCAAGTACCCCGTGTGTAAATGGAGGTACATGTACAGATCGGGTCGATGGCTACACATGCGCATGTGATGCGGGTTATACAGGAACCCATTGTGAGACAAGTAAGTAATACTAATAAAGTTATGCTGTCAATTGTTTGATTTTGAGTAATCACTGACTGGGCCCCTCTTTAAGTACGACACTATTGATCAAATTATAGAACTAAAAAGCTTCCACAGACACATCAGGTAACAATCTATCAAAGGAACACAGTTGTGCATTAGGTAGTTAATTGCTAATAATAACTTCACAATGGAAAAATGTTATGTTCCTACTAAGCATGATATAATAAGGTTCAATACTTATTTACTCCAGATATCAACGAATGCTCAAGTACCCCGTGTGTAAATGGAGGTACATGTACAGATCTGGTCGATGGCTACACATGCGCATGTGATGCGGGTTATACAGGAACCCATTGTGAGACAAGTAAGTAATACTAATTAAGTTATGCTGTCAAATGTTTGATTTTGCGTAATCACTGACTGGGCCCCTCTTTGAGTACGCCACTGTTGATCAAATTATAGAACTAAAAAGCTTCCACAGACACATCAGGTAACAATCTATCAAAGGAACACAGTTGTGCATTAGGTAGTTAATTGCTAATAATAACTTCACAATGGAAAAATGTTATGTTCCTACTAAGCATGATATAATAAGGTTCAATACGTATTTACTCCAGATATCAACGAATGCTCAAGTACCCCGTGTGTAAATGGAGGTACATGTACAGATCTGGTCGATGGCTACACATGCGCATGTGATGCGGGTTATACAGGAACCCATTGTGAGACAAGTAAGTAATACTAATTAAGTTATGCTGTCAATTGTTTGATTTTGCGTAATCACTGACTGGGCCCCTCTTTGAGTACGCCACTGTTGATCAAATTATAGAACTAAAAAGCTTCCACAGACACATCAGGTAACAATCTATCAAAGGAACACAGTTGTGCATTAGGTAGTTAATTGCTAATAATAACTTCACAATGGAAAAATGTTATGTTCCTACTAAGCATGATATAATAAGGTTCAATACTTATTTACTCCAGATATCAACGAATGCTCAAGTACCCCGTGTGTAAATGGAGGTACATGTACAGATCTGGTCGATGGCTACACATGCGCATGTGATGCGGGTTATACAGGAACCCATTGTGAGACAAGTAAGTAATACTAATTAAGTTATGCTGTCAATTGTTTGATTTTGCGTAATCACTGACTGGGCCCCTCTTTGAGTACGCCACTGTTGATCAAATTATAGAACTAAAAGCTTCCACAGACACATCAGGTAACAATCTATCAAAGGAACACAGTTGTGCATTAGGTAGTTAATTGCTAATAATAACTTCACAATGGAAACATGTTATGTTCCTACTAAGCATGATATAATAAGGTTCAATACTTATTTACTCCAGATATCAACGAATGCTCAAGTACCCCGTGTGTAAATGGAGGTACATGTACAGATCTGGTCGATGGCTACACATGCGCATGTGATGCGGGTTACACAGGAACCCATTGTGAGACAAGTAAGTAATACTAATAAAGTTATGCTGTCAAATGTTTGATTTTGCGTAATCACTGACCGGGCCCCTCTTTGAGTACGCCACTGTTGATCAAATTATAGAACTAAAAAGCTTCCACAGACACATCAGGAAACAATCTATCAAAGGAACACAGTTATGCATTAGGTAGTTAATTGCTAATAATAACTTCACAATGGAAAAATGTTATGTTCCTACTAAGCATGATATAATAAGGTTCAATACTTAATTACTCCAGATATCAACGAATGCTCAAGTACCCCGTGTGTAAATGGAGGTACATGTACAGATCTGGTCGATGGCTACACATGCGCATGTGATGCGGGTTACACAGGAACCCATTGTGAGACAAGTAAGTAATACTAATAAAGTTATGCTGTCAAATGTTTGATTTTGCGTAATCACTGACCGGGCCCCTCTTTGAGTACGCCACTGTTGATCAAATTATAGAACTAAAAAGCTTCCACAGACACATCAGGAAACAATCTATCAAATGAACACAGTTGTGCATTAGGTAGTTAATTGCTAATAATAACTTCACAATGGAAAATGTTATGTTCCTACTAAGCATGATATAATAAGGTTCAATACTTATTTACTCCAGATATCAACGAATGCTCAAGTACCCCGTGTGTAAATGGAGGTACATGTACAGATCTGGTCGATGGCTACACATGCGCATGTGATGCGGGTTACACAGGAACCCATTGTGAGACAAGTAAGTAATACTAATAAAGTTATGCTGTCAAATGTTTGATTTTGAGTAATCACTGACTGGGCCCCTCTTTGAGTACGACACTATTGATCAAATTATAGAACTAAAAAGCTTCCACATACATATCAGGAAACAATCTATTAAAGGAACACAGTTGTGCATTAGGTAGTTAATTGCTAATAATAACTTCACAATGGAAAAATGTTATGTTCCTACTAAGCATGATATAATAAGGTTCAATACTTATTTACTCCAGATATCAACGAATGCTCAAGTACCCCGTGTGTAAATGGAGGTACATGTACAGATCTGGTCGATGGCTACACATGCGCATGTGATGCGGTTACACAGGAACCCATTGTGAGACAAGTAAGTAATACTAATAAAGTTATGCTGTCAAATGTTTGATTTTGAGTAATCACTGACTGGGCCCCTCTTTGAGTACGACACTATTGATCAAATTATAGAACTAAAAAGCTTCCACAGACACATTAGGAAACAATCTATCAAATGAACACAGTTGTGCATTAGGTAGTTAATTGCTAATAATAACTTCACAAAGGAAAAATGTTAAGTTCCTACTAAGCATGATATAATAAGGTTCAATACTTATTTACTCCAGATATCAACGAATGCTCAAGTACCCCGTGTGTAAATGGAGGTACATGTACAGATCTGGTCGATGGCTACACATGCGCATGTGATGCGGGTTATACAGGAACCCATTGTGAGACAAGTAAGTAATACTAATAAAGTTATGCTGTCAATTGTTTGATTTTGCGTAATCACTGACTGGGCCCCTCTTTGAGTACGCCACTGTTGATCAAATTATAGAACTAAAAAGCTTCCACAGACACATCAGGAAACAATCTATCAAAGGAACACAGTTGTGCATTAGGTAGTTAATTGCTAATAATAACTTCACAATGGAAAAATGTTATGTTCCTACTAAGCATGATATAATAAGGTTCAATACTTATATACTCCAGATATCAACGAATGCTCAAGTACCCCATGTATAAATGGGGGTACATGTACAGATCTGGTCGATGGCTACACATGCGCATGTGATGCGGGTTATACAGGAACCCATTGTGAGACAAGTAAGTAATACTAATAAAGTTATGCTGTCAATTGTTTGATTTTGCGTAATCACTGACTGGGCCCCTCTTTGAGTACGCCACTGTTGATCAAATTATAGAACTAAAAGGCTTCCACAGACACATCAGGAAACAATATATCAAAGGAACACAGTTGTGCATTAGGTAGTTAATTGCTAATAATAACTTCACAATGGAAAAATGTTATGTTCCTACTAAGCATGATATAATAAGGTTCAATACTTAATTACTCCAGATATCAACGAATGCTCAAGTACCCCGTGTGTAAATGGAGGTATATGTACAGATCTGGTCGATGGCTACACATGCGCATGTGATGCGGGTTACACAGGAACCCATTGTGAGACAAGTAAGTAATACTAATAAAGTTATGCTGTCAAATGTTTTATTTTGCGTAATCACTGACTGGGCCCCTCTTTGAGTACGCCACTGTTGATCAAATTATAGAACTAAAAAGCTTCCACAGACATATCAGGAAACAATCTATCAAAGGAACACAGTTGTGCATTAGGTAGTTAATTGCTAATAATAACTTCACAATGGAAAAATGTTAAGTTCCTACTAAGCATGATATAATAAGGTTCAATACTTATTTACTCCAGATATCAACGAATGCTCAAGTACCCCGTGTGTAAATGGAGGTACATGTACAGATCAGGTCGATGGCTACACATGCGCATGTGATGCGGGTTATACAGGAACCCATTGTGAGACAAGTAAGTAATACTAATTAAGTTATGCTGTCAATTGTTTGATTTTGCGTAATCACTGACTGGGCCCCTCTTTGAGTACGCCACTGTTGATCAAATTATAGAACTAAAAAGCTTCCACAGACACATCAGGTAACAATCTATCAAAGGAACACAGTTGTGCATTAGGTAGTTAATTGCTAATAATAACTTCACAATGGACAAATGTTATGTTCCTACTAAGCATGATATAATAAGGTTCAATACGTATTTACTCCAGATATCAACGAATGCTCAAGTACCCCGTGTGTAAATGGAGGTACATGTACAGATCTGGTCGATGGCTACACATGCACATGTGATGCGGGTTACACAGGAACCCATTGTGAGACAAGTAAGTAATACTAATAAAGTTATGCTGTCAAATGTTTGATTTTGCGTAATCACTGACTGGGCCCCTCTTTGAGTACGCCACTGTTGATCAAATTATAGAACTAAAAAGCTTCCACAGACACATCAGGAAACAATCTATCAAAGGAACACAGTTGTGCATTAGGTAGTTAATTGCTAATAATAACTTCACAATGGAAAAATGTTATGTTCCTACTAAGCATGATATAATAAGGTTCAATACTTATTTACTCCAGATATCAACGAATGCTCAAGTACCCCGTGTGTAAATGGAGGTACATGTACAGATCTGGTCGATGGCTACACATGCGCATGTGATGCGGGTTATACAGGAACCCATTGTGAGACAAGTAAGTAATACTAATTAAGTTATGCTGTCAATTGTTTGATTTTGCGTAATCACTGACTGGGCCCCTCTTTGAGTACGCCACTGTTGATCAAATTATAGAACTAAAAAGCTTCCACAGACACATCAGGAAACAATCTATCAAATGAACACAGTTGTGCATTAGGTAGTTAATTGCTAATAATAACTTCACAATGGAAAAATGTTATGTTCCTACTAAGCATGATATAATAAGGTTCAATACTTATTTACTCCAGATATCAACGAATGCTCAAGTACCCCGTGTGTAAATGGAGGTACATGTACAGATCTGGTCGATGGCTACACATGCGCATGTGATGCGGGTTACACAGGAACCCATTGTGAGACAAGTAAGTAATACTAATAAAGTTATGCTGTCAAATGTTTGATTTTGAGTAATCACTGACTGGGCCCCTCTTTGAGTACGACACTATTGATCAAATTATAGAACTAAAAAGCTTCCACATACATATCAGGAAACAATCTATTAAAGGAACACAGTTGTGCATTAGGTAGTTAATTGCTAATAATAACTTCACAATGGAAAAATGTTATGTTCCTACTAAGCATGATATAATAAGGTTCAATACTTATTTACTCCAGATATCAACGAATGCTCAAGTACCCCGTGTGTAAATGGAGGTACATGTACAGATCTGGTCGATGGCTACACATGCGCATGTGATGCGGGTTACACAGGAACCCATTGTGAGACAAGTAAGTAATACTAATAAAGTTATGCTGTCAAATGTTTGATTTTGAGTAATCACTGACTGGGCCCCTCTTTGAGTACGACACTATTGATCAAATTATAGAACTAAAAAGCTTCCACAGACACATTAGGAAACAATCTATCAAATGAACACAGTTGTGCATTAGGTAGTTAATTGCTAATAATAACTTCACAAAGGAAAAATGTTAAGTTCCTACTAAGCATGATATAATAAGGTTCAATACTTATTTACTCCAGATATCAACGAATGCTCAAGTACCCCGTGTGTAAATGGAGGTACATGTACAGATCTGGTCGATGGCTACACATGCGCATGTGATGCGGGTTATACAGGAACCCATTGTGAGACAAGTAAGTAATACTAATAAAGTTATGCTGTCAATTGTTTGATTTTGCGTAATCACTGACTGGGCCCTCTTTGAGTACGCCACTGTTGATCAAATTATAGAACTAAAAAGCTTCCACAGACACATCAGGAAACAATCTATCAAAGGAACACAGTTGTGCATTAGGTAGTTAATTGCTAATAATAACTTCACAATGGAAAAATGTTATGTTCCTACTAAGCATGATATAATAAGGTTCAATACTTATATACTCCAGATATCAACGAATGCTCAAGTACCCCATGTATAAATGGGGGTACATGTACAGATCTGGTCGATGGCTACACATGCGCATGTGATGCGGTTATACAGGAACCCATTGTGAGACAAGTAAGTAATACTAATAAAGTTATGCTGTCAATTGTTTGCTTTTGCGTAATCACTGACTGGGCCCCTCTTTGAGTACGCCACTGTTGATCAAATTATAGAACTAAAAAGCTTCCACAGACACATCAGGAAACAATCTATCAAAGGAACACAGTTGTGCATTAGGTAGTTAATTGCTAATAATAACTTCACAATGGAAAAATGTTATGTTCCTACTAAGCATGATATAATAAGGTTCAATACTTAATTACTCCAGATATCAACGAATGCTCAAGTACCCCGTGTGTAAATGGAGGTATATGTACAGATCTGGTCGATGGCTACACATGCGCATGTGATGCGGGTTACACAGGAACCCATTGTGAGACAAGTAAGTAATACTAATAAAGTTATGCTGTCAAATGTTTTATTTTGCGTAATCACTGACTGGGCCCCTCTTTGAGTACGCCACTGTTGATCAAATTATAGAACTAAAAAGCTTCCACAGACATATCAGGAAACAATCTATCAAAGGAACACAGTTGTGCATTAGGTAGTTAATTGCTAATAATAACTTCACAATGGAAAAATGTTAAGTTCCTACTAAGCATGATATAATAAGGTTCAATACTTATTTACTCCAGATATCAACGAATGCTCAAGTACCCCGTGTGTAAATGGAGGTACATGTACAGATCGGGTCGATGGCTACACATGCGCATGTGATGCGGGTTATACAGGAACCCATTGTGAGACAAGTAAGTAATACTAATTAAGTTATGCTGTCAATTGTTTGATTTTGCGTAATCACTGACTGGGCCCCTCTTTGAGTACGCCACTGTTGATCAAATTATAGAACTAAAAAGCTTCCACAGACACATCAGGTAACAATCTATCAAAGGAACACAGTTGTGCATTAGGTAGTTAATTGCTAATAATAACTTCACAATGGAAAAATGTTATGTTCCTACTAAGCATGATATAATAAGGTTCAATACGTATTTACTCCAGATATCAACGAATGCTCAAGTACCCCGTGTGTAAATGGAGGTACATGTACAGATCTGGTCGATGGCTACACATGCACATGTGATGCGGGTTACACAGGAACCCATTGTGAGACAAGTAAGTAATACTAATAAAGTTATGCTGTCAAATGTTTGATTTTGCGTAATCACTGACTGGGCCCCTCTTTGAGTACGCCACTGTTGATCAAATTATAGAACTAAAAAGCTTCCACAGACACATCAGGAAACAATCTATCAAAGGAACACAGTTGTGCATTAGGTAGTTAATTGCTAATAATAACTTCACAATGGAAAAATGTTATGTTCCTACTAAGCATGATATAATAAGGTTCAATACTTATTTACTCCAGATATCAACGAATGCTCAAGTACCCCGTGTGTAAATGGAGGTACATGTACAGATCTGGTCGATGGCTACACATGCGCATGTGATGCGGGTTACACAGGAACCCATTGTGAGACAAGTAAGTAATACTAATAAAGTTATGCTGTCAAATGTTTGATTTTGCGTAATCACTGACCGGGCCCTCTTTGAGTACGCCACTGTTGATCAAATTATAGAACTAAAAAGCTTCCACAGACACATCAGGAAACAATCTATCAAAGGAACACAGTTGTGCATTAGGTAGTTAATTGCTAATAATAACTTCACAATGGAAAAATGTTATGTTCCTACTAAGCATGATATAATAAGGTTCAATACTTATTTACTCCAGATATCAACGAATGCTCAAGTACCACGTGTGTAAATGGAGGTACATGTACAGATCGGGTCGATGGCTACACATGCGCATGTGATGCGGGTTATACAGGAACCCATTGTGAGACAAGTAAGTAATACTAATAAAGTTATGCTGTCAATTGTTTGATTTTGAGTAATCACTGACTGGGCCCCTCTTTGAGTACGACACTATTGATCAAATTATAGAACTAAAAAGCTTCCACAGACACATCAGGTAACAATCTATCAAAGGAACACAGTTGTGCATTAGGTAGTTAATTGCTAATAATAACTTCACAATGGAAAAATGTTATGTTCCTACTAAGCATGATATAATAAGGTTCAATACTTATTTACTCCAGATATCAACGAATGCTCAAGTACCCCGTGTGTAAATGGAGGTACATGTACAGATCTGGTCGATGGCTACACATGCGCATGTGATGCGGGTTATACAGGAACCCATTGTGAGACAAGTAAGTAATACTAATTAAGTTATGCTGTCAATTGTTTGATTTTGCGTAATCACTGACTGGGCCCCTCTTTGAGTACGCCACTGTTGATCAAATTATAGAACTAAAAGCTTCCACAGACACATCAGGTAACAATCTATCAAAGGAACACAGTTGTGCATTAGGTAGTTAATTGCTAATAATAACTTCACAATGGAAAAATGTTATGTTCCTACTAAGCATGATATAATAAGGTTCAATACTTATTTACTCCAGATATCAACGAATGCTCAAGTACCCCGTGTGTGTAAATGGAGGTACATGTACAGATCTGGTCGATGGCTACACATGCGCATGTGATGCGGGTTACACAGGAACCCATTGTGAGACAAGTAAGTAATACTAATAAAGTTATGCTGTCAAATGTTTGATTTTGCGTAATCACTGACCGGGCCCCTCTTTGAGTACGCCACTGTTGATCAAATTATAGAACTAAAAAGCTTCCACAGACACATCAGGAAACAATCTATCAAAGGAACACAGTTGTGCATTAGGTAGTTAATTGCTAATAATAACTTCACAATGGAAAAATGTTATGTTCCTACTAAGCATGATATAATAAGGTTCAATACTTAATTACTCCAGATATCAACGAATGCTCAAGTACCCCGTGTGTAAATGGAGGTATATGTACAGATCTGGTCGATGGCTACACATGCGCATGTGATGCGGGTTACACAGGAACCCATTGTGAGACAAGTAAGTAATACTAATAAAGTTATGCTGTCAAATGTTTTATTTTGCGTAATCACTGACTGGGCCCCTCTTTGAGTACGCCACTGTTGATCAAATTATAGAACTAAAAAGCTTCCACAGACATATCAGGAAACAATCTATCAAAGGAACACAGTTGTGCATTAGGTAGTTAATTGCTAATAATAACTTCACAATGGAACAATGTTAAGTTCCTACTAAGCATGATATAATAAGGTTCAATACTTATTTACTCCAGATATCAACGAATGCTCAAGTACCCCGTGTGTAAATGGAGGTACATGTACAGATCGGGTCGATGGCTACACATGCGCATGTGATGCGGGTTATACAGGAACCCATTGTGAGACAAGTAAGTATTACTAATTAAGTTATGCTGTCAATTGTTTGATTTTGCGTAATCACTGACTGGGCCCCTCTTTGAGTACGCCACTGTTGATCAAATTATAGAACTAAAAAGCTTCCACAGACACATCAGGTAACAATCTATCAAAGGAACACAGTTGTGCATTAGGTAGTTAATTGCTAATAATAACTTCACAATGGAAAAATGTTATGTTCCTACTAAGCATGATATAATAAGGTTCAATACGTATTTACTCCAGATATCAACGAATGCTCAAGTACCCCGTGTGTAAATGGAGGTACATGTACAGATCTGGTCGATGGCTACACATGCACATGTGATGCGGGTTACACAGGAACCCATTGTGAGACAAGTAAGTAATACTAATAAAGTTATGCTGTCAAATGTTTGATTTTGCGTAATCACTGACTGGGCCCCTCTTTGAGTACGCCACTGTTGATCAAATTATAGAACTAAAAAGCTTCCACATACACATCAGGAAACAATCTATCAAAGGAACACAGTTGTGCATTAGGTAGTTAATTGCTAATAATAACTTCACAATGGAAAAATGTTATGTTCCTACTAAGCATGATATAATAAGGTTCAATACTTATTTACTCCAGATATCAACGAATGCTCAAGTACCCCGTGTGTAAATGGAGGTACATGTACAGATCTGGTCGATGGCTACACATGCGCATGTGATGCGGGTTACACAGGAACCCATTGTGAGACAAGTAAGTAATACTAATAAAGTTATGCTGTCAAATGTTTGATTTTGCGTAATCACTGACCGGGCCCCTCTTTGAGTACGCCACTGTTGATCAAAATATAAAACTAAAAAGCTTCCACAGACACATCAGGAAACAATCTATCAAAGGAACACAGTTGTGCATTAGGTAGTTAATTGCTAATAATAACTTCACAATGGAAAAATGTTATGTTCCTACTAAGCATGATATAATAAGGTTCAATACTTATTTACTCCAGATATCAACGAATGCTCAAGTACCCCGTGTGTAAATGGAGGTACATGTACAGATCTGGTCGATGGCTACACATGCGCATGTGATGCGGGTTACACAGGAACCCATTGTGAGACAAGTAAGTAATACTAATAAAGTTATGCTGTCAAATGTTTGATTTTGCGTAATCACTGACTGGGCCCCTCTTTGAGTACGCCACTGTTGATCAAATTATAGAACTAAAAAGCTTCCACAGACACATCAGGAAACAATCTTTCAAAGGAACACAGTTGTGCATTAGGTAGATAGCTAATAATAACTTCACAATGGAAAAATGTTATGTTCCTACTAAGCATGATATAATAAGGTTCAATACTTATTTACTCCAGATATCAACGAATGCTCAAGTACCCCGTGTGTAAATGGAGGTACATGTACAGATCTGGTCGATGGCTACACATGCGCATGTGATGCGGGATACACAGGAACCCATTGTGAGACAAGTAAGTAATACTAATAAAGTTATGCTGTCAAATGTTTGATTTTGCGTAATCACTGACTGGGCCCCTCTTTGAGTGCGCCACTGTTGATCAAATTATAGACCTAAAAGCTTCCACAGACACATCAGGAAACAATCTATCACAGAGTTGTGCATTAGGTAGTTAATTGCTAATAATAACTTCACAATGGAAAAATGTTAAGTTCCTACTAAGCATGATATAATAAGGTTCAATACTTATTTACTCCAGATATCAACGAATGCTCAAGTACCCCGTGTGTAAATGGAGGTACATGTACAGATCTGGTCGATGGCTACACATGCGCATGTGATGCGGATACACAGGAACCCATTGTGAGACAAGTAAGTAATACTAATAAAGTTATGCTGTCAAATGTTTGATTTTGCGTAATCACTGACTGGGCCCCTCTTTGAGTGCGCCACTGTTGATCAAATTATAGACCTAAAAAGCTTCCACAGACACATCAGGAAACAATCTATCACAGAGTTGTGCATTAGGTAGTTAATTGCTAATAATAACTTCACAATGGAAAAATGTTAAGTTCCTACTAAGCATGATATAATAAGGTTCAATACTTATTTACTCCAGATATCAACGAATGCTCAAGTACCCCGTGTGTAAATGGAGGTACATGTACAGATCTGGTCGATGGCTACACATGCGCATGTGATGCGGGTTACACAGGAACCAATTGTGAGACAAGTAAGTAATACTAATAAAGTTATGCTGTCAAATGTTTGATTTTGCGTAATCACTGACTGGGCCCCTCTTTGAGTACGCCACTGTTGATCAAATTATAGAACTAAAAAGCTTCCACAGACACATCATATTAAGACAGTTATACATTATGTAGTTAATTGCTAATAACATGAATGGAGAATTGTTATGTTCCTACTAAGCATGGTATAATAAGGTTCAATTCTTTTACACTCCAGATATTAACGAATGCTCAAGTACCCCTTGTATGAATGGGGCTACATGTACAGATGTGGTCGATGGCTATACATGCACATGTGTTACGGGTTACACAGGAACCCATTGTGAGACAAGTATGTAATACTAATAAAGTTGTACTGTCAAATTTATGGTTTTACGTTATCTGTCCAAATGTTTCATAAAAGCTCATTTATTTTTGTGTAGGCCCTACTTTAGGTTGTTTCTTTTTTTCGTGTTTAAGAGACACTAATTTTTAGGAGTTACAAATAATTTCTGGTAACATCGTGCACCTAGAGGACTTGTGACATTTTTGTTAAATAATTACTGTCTCAAGGGGACTCTCAAAGAAAATAACTTCGGCTACCTAGTACTACTATCCAGGTATTGATAACAACATCAGTATTAAACTATTGAAGATAGCTGTACCAGTTATTTGTCATCCACTTGCATATATTTGTAATCTTTCCATGTTCATGTTTACCTTTCCCAGTGGATGGAAGAAAGCAAAGGTTACACCTATATTTAAGGGTGGTGACAAAAGTGATGTCAGCAACGTTAGGTCCATTTCACTTCTTCCCTGTATTTCAAAGATTTTGGAACGTGCTGTGCATGATCAATTGTATAATCATCTCACATTTAACAATATTTTGAATCCTTGTCAATAAGGTTTTGGAAAAATCACAGTACTAACATTGCACATCAAATTCTTTACGTGTTTGTGGCTCAAGCAAACTGACAAATGATAAAATTGAGAGAGAAAAATCAGGACTCAGCGGGGATTGAACCTCGAAAAGGTCCGATCCTCACATACAGGGTGTCCCAGAATGATTTATACCGAGAAAGATGGAATTTTTTAGGTATGAACGGCATTTTTATTGGTCATATTGTTTTGTATCATAGGTTTCACATATATTGAGCTTTCTCAGATTTTTTAGATTTTAAAAATTGGACGTTTCTAGTAGAAGTTAGAGAGGATTGCGTAAAAATGGTGAATTCCAAGTTTTGACAAAGCAACCTATTTTGAAAATCTGTAAAATTACTAACCGTTCAGCACAAAGTAATGTTATGAAGTATATTGCTGTTCCTGTTCTTACTTCTACTAAATAGTCGATATCTATCGTTTATGTATGATGTTACGAAGCAATCATTGTATGGAATAAAGGATTTGCTACGCTTGAGTGACCTTAAACTATTCTTTCGTTGGCGGCAGTTTTGAAGACAATTATTGAGGTGTGTGAGTTTCATCATTTGAAATGCCGGCAGAGATGGACTTTTCATAAAAGTATAGAGAAGGTTCGTCCTTTGTGTCACAGCATGCACTTATGTCCACAGTATATGGGCAAACTCACAGCTACATAACAAAGAAGATTAAAAATTACAGCGGAGGATCCTTGAGGAAGTTATATCCTCTGTAATAATGACATTTTTTGGTAAAACTTGTGGTAAAAATCACATAAAAAGTATGTTTTTCAACCTAAATATCTGATGTCATATTGAAATGCTTCACTTAATCCCATATCAAAAATTATTTAGCATTGTAAGCTCTACATCTGTGCCAAATTTGGTGTATTTCCTATCAAAGAATGTAGGATTTCTCCAATATATTGCACAGTGCGGCTGGACGATGGTGATACAGGATCCATGTGTTGTGATGCCTTTGCACTGTAAATTACACACATGCAGTTTTCGTCCATTTTCAGTAATATCAATGTCACGCCTAAACAAATCAAGCTATTTCCATGAAAGTCACAGAATAAGTAGGAGACATGTGTGGCATCGTACTGCACTTACTAAAATTATATACACTTTTGACTATAGATTTTTGATATTTTGTTCAAATACGGTATAAATCATTCTGGGACACCTTGTATATTAATTGTGTTGTCGCCTCCTTCAATATTTAATATTATAATTGGCCGCTGAGACACAATAAGAATTATCGTGGGGACTTACATTTTTGCCAGAGTACCAGCTGTAAATTCAGGTAGGCAGTGGTTAGACTCTGGACCGGTAATCTAGCTATTCTTTCAGAAATTAGTATAGGTGTCCCTCAAAGATCAATCTTGGGACCTTTATTATTCATTATATTTGTTAACTCTCTTCCTTATTCCATAAATTCTGACTGTAACTGTGTGATGATACAACTCTTTTACTTAGTATTTGTATTGTAAATTTAGGAAATTGGAAAAAAAAATAGAATTTTGCTCCATTTTTTCGCAAAAATGTTCTACCCGATGACCTCTTATTTGAGATTTTATACACAATGACCCCCTTTAACAAAATTATACCCAATGACCCTTTTTTTCATTTTGCTTGTACCCAATGACCCTTCTTTTCATTTTGTTTGTACCCAATGACTTCTCTTTTTAAAAACAACATTTTGTACTGATAGGCCCCTACTTCGCAACTCCGGTAGTCACATACCCATCACTTTCAAAGTTGAGTGCCTCCCTCCCCCGTATTTTTCAGTGCATCTGATTTCAATGTCATTATTTATAGGTATGTCCGTCTTTGAAACTTGACATTTAAAAATATCGCATTGCTGCTTTCATGCATTTTTCAGCCACAACCCCGATGTGGGGTGAGTGGGGTGCATGGAGCGCGTGTTCAGAAGATTGTGGAGGTGGAATACGTACTCGGGAGAAGCCTTGTATAGATAATGATACTACCGATGGGGTCACATGTGACGGCGTTACGCCAACACAGACAGAAGATTGCAACACTGAAGCATGCCGTAAGTTGATAAGAAAAGTACAAACAACCCCAACAACAATTATAGTTCGTGTAAATTTGTTTAACACATCACAGTTTCAGTAGTCAAGGTGCTGGTACATTCGCAGGTGTACTAAAGCCCAAAAATTTAAATATAATGACAAAGTGACGTATCACGAAAATGACCAATTTGAGATAATTGCGTTTGCAAATTTTACTCGTGTGTTAACACACATTACCTCATGTCCTCTTAAATGAATATGAAAAAAATAGATACTTAATGTATACATTTAATGTCATTCACCAATTAATTGTAATTAGTCATTAAATTTATACGTCAGTATGTCAAATTTTCTTTAAAATTATTCTACATTCAAAATTATCTAATAAAGTTTGGCAACATGTAGATCTTAACACATTTTGTCAGAAAGGGCTGATACGCCGGCGCGACAGAGATAATAAGCCTAGTTCGCGTATAAAATTCTGACAATTAATGCCGTACTGCGCAGGTCGGCTACCAATCACGGCGCGCCTTTGCCCTGACGTCAGACGCAATTTAGTCTTTTTATCTCTGTCTTTCATTATAACTTTGGTATGAAGGAATATCAATCAAGAATTGAATTTTGCTTAACCCGGTGAGAAGTACCTGTCGATTGGTTAAAAAGTAGTTTATATTATCGATTGGGCTAATCAACAACATTTTTAGAATAATACTATCACCCAAAAAAAAAATCGGTGAACTATTTTCAAACCTCTATTCTGATCGGTTATTCCAATGAAGATACCATGCAAACTTTTGGGCGCTTCGCGCACACTGGCCCTTTACATTTTGGGCCAAAATAGTCTGAAATTTAATTTTTGCACGACCGCGCGCAAATGTCCTAATAATACTAAAATCGGCACAAGATGTGTTCGTTTCCTTCTAAAGTGTAATGTTTCCACCGCCAATGTCGATCTTGTTAGGCCCCTATTTTTAAACCAAAACCTAGCCACTTGAGTGCACATGCCTTCCTCATGGCGAGTTTGGGGACTCCAAATTTTGGCCTGGACCAAGGCCCCCCAAAAGGTAAATCCGGCACTGGCAATTTGCTTCACCGTTGATTATTGCCGCCATAAATGACTTGGGAGGAGAGTCTTGATTTGATAGTTCGAGCGGTAGAAAATGGTAGTGAAAACAAAACTTGGGGTGCCCTACTAAAGAGTAGTTAGTTAAAACAATGTCAAGTACGACTGAGCTATACCTAGTACGGCTGGACTGGACTAAACTATATATTAGTACATCAGGATACACTAGCGACTTAACTATCAAATATACTAGTTCAACCTTGACCAACTAATAAATAAATTAGTTCAACTGACACCTACTAGGGGCTCAACTAATATATTGGGGCGTTCTACTAATGGGCTCTACTATCAAAAACGATGTCAAGTACGACTATTTTTTTTTAATAGGGCAATCTGTACTAATGACGTTTCACTAGTTCAGCTGACTGAACTAGCATGTGGAACTAGCCCAATTCTAGTAGAATTCCGGTAGAAGTGGTCGAAGGTTTGGAAAGATATGTTTTATTGACCTTTTTTCCAACCTTGTGTTTTTTAATAACTTACAAACCGTTTTAGCATGGTTAGAATTTGAAAAACAGATTTGGCCCCGTTTTTCGAGCCCTGTGTTCTACTACAAGCGGGATGATGAAGGTTTCCACGAATTCGGCAGCCATGGCAGCCTCAATGCATGCATAAACCCACGGTCCATGATCATGACATTTGTGATCCGATTTACAATCTCATTTCAAATTCTAACGGTTTGTAAGTTATTCAAAAACAAGCTTGGGAAAAATGTCAATAAAACATACCTTTCCATTTCTTCGACCATTTCTAATAGGTTAGAATCGGGGCTAAATTGTCCATCTCAAGACGCTAGATGTGCTATCGTCTGCAGCTGCAAGTGTGAAATGTTGTCTATAAGCTAGTAGAGACTAGCTCTACTAGCTTTATTTGTCATAAGAGTCATGTCATGTGATCAAACGGGCGGTAAATTCAACGTTAGTACAACCCTTGGTACGGACCACAGCCATGATTCGTTCTACCAATTCGTAAAGCCAGAAACGTTAGTTGGACCGACTTTTGCGGTGCAACTAATTTTCACTTATTAGTAAAGTACCACAATTTGGCATAGTTCGGCATGTCCGTACTAACAATTTCCCTCACTTCATGCTGTACTAGCCAAGCATACTAGATGGACGTTTAGTCCGACATTAAAAACTAGTTTACCAGGGGAAACTAGTGGTCCTACTAAACAAAAGATTAGTTCAGCTTATATAATACGAGTTTTTGTTTTCAATGATAATTCGTTTCTCAGTTTGGTGTCAAAGAACTGCTTATTGTCTCATTTAGTGCGAGCTGGTTAATGGTGGTTTGTAAAGTAGCGTATCAGGCTGGCCGGACAAGGGCGGAGTGCCCCCCCCCTCACACCCACCAACTGCTCTTACTGAACTGTTCTGCCATTTTACAGGGCAAAAAGTATTGTCTTGTGAGTCTCATTTATAGCCAGGGAAAAACAATTTTTTTTGTCTTAAATAGTGTCAAACTGACAATCTGATAGCCTATGCAATTGGGTTTGTATTATATCATGTGTACTTCGTAGCTGCAAGTTCCTGTTTGTTGTGGGATTTTAGCCGCAACCTCAATGTTAGGTGTGCGGATGAATGGAGGGCCTGTTCAGCAGCGCTCGAAATAAGGCGCGTCCTTGTGTCAAATACCCGTGACAGTTTCAGTACTCAAGGTGCTGGTACATTCGCAGGTGTACTAAAGGCCAACAATGTAAATATAATGACATAGTGAAATGGCCAATTTGAGATAATTGCATTTGCAATTTTTACACAATTGTTTATATACATTACCTCATGTCCTCTTTTCTTAAATGAATATGAAAAAATAGATACTTAATATATACATTTAATGTATAAAATACATTGTTGTCATTCACCAATTAATTGTAATTAGTCATTAAATTTATATGTCAGTATGTCAAATTTTCTTTAAAATTATTCTACATTCAAAATTATCTAATAATTAATTAATATCTATTAACTAGACATATCTAATTAATTAATGACATTCGTGTCTAGAAAGTTTGTCAACATGTAGATCTTAACACATAGATTATGAAACAAAACTGATCTCATTTTGTCAGAAAGGGCTGATACGCCGGTGCGACAGAGATAAAACGACTAGTTCGCGTCAAAAATTCTGACAATTAATGCCGTACTGCGCAGGTCGGCAATCAATCACGGCGCGCCTTTGCCCTGACGTCAGACGTGATTTAGTCTTTTTATCTCTGTCTTTCATTATAACTTTGGTATGAAGGAATATCTATCAAGAATTGAATTTGGCTTAACCCGGTGAGAAGTACCTGCCGATTGGTTAAAAAGTAGTTTATATTATCGATTGGGCTAATCAACAACATCTTTAGAATAATACTATCACCCCATGAAAATCGGTGAACTATTTTCAAACCTCTATTCTGATCGGTGATTCCAATGAAGATATCATGTATTTGGCCAATCAGAAGCTCTGTTAGATTGGCATGTAGTGCTCATGGGGTTAATTTCTGATATATTGATCAGAAACTTTAAAAGCTAAAAATAACGCTACGGTAGTGATTCGAATTCTTACTCAGTGCAAGTTGTTTGTCGGCATGGCAAAGCCCTGTATTTACGCCCTTCGGTCAAATTATGTCGACCTCTTTTTCATTTACTTATTATTATACAACACACAGCAAGATGGGGTGCATTCAGTGATTGGGGTGCCTGTACCGTTACCTGTGGAGGCGGCACACAAACCCGTGAACGAATGTGCGAAGATCCTGTACCAGATGATGGTATCACCTGCAATGGTCCAAGCACAACTACTCGCTCATGTAACAATAAGAAATGTCCAAGTAAGTCAATAATTAATCATGTGTTATTATAATGTAACTTATGTTACTTATTAACCACAGCTTATTAACCGAACCGCAATACTCCGGTACTCTGGTCGGAAACTGACAGCATTTTGCAGGGCCGGATTTGCCATTGGGCCAGATGAGCCCGGGGCCAGGGCCCCCAAATTGCTCTAAATATGGTGGTATATGGTAAAATTGCAAACTTTTGGGCGCTTCGCGCACACTGGCCCTTTACATAGTGAGGTTCACCTTCATTTTGGGCCAAAATAGTCTGAAATTGAATTTTTGCACGCCCGCGCAAAATGTCCTAATAATACTAAAATCGGCACAAGATGTGTTCGTTTCCTTCTAAAGTGTAATGTTTCCACCGCCAATGTCGATCTTATTAGGCCCCTATTTGTAAACCAAAACCTAGCCACTTGAGTGCACATGCCTTCCTCACGGTGAGTTTGGGGACTCCAAATTTTGGCCTGGCCCAAGGGCCCCTAAAAAGTAAATCCGGCCCTGGCAATTTGCTTCACCGTTGATTGTTGCCGCCATAAATGACTTGGGAGGAGAGTCTTGATTTGATAGTTCGCGCGGTAGAAATGGTAGTGTGTAATTCGTTTCTCAGTTTGGTGTCAAAGAACTAAACTGCTAATTATCTCATTTATCTGTACGAGCTGATTTATTGTGGTTTGTGCAGTAGCGTATCAGGCTGGTCGGAGAAGGGGTGGAGTAGCCTGTTTTTTCATTATTTTTTCATTATTTGTCAAAATTTTACAAAATTTTCAAATCAACTTTTATATTTTGACCCATTGTCACTGAATTACCTTTTTAGTAAGCTTTTCCCCAGTCTCACGGAATGAACCCCTTTTTGGGGGCCTTCTCACTGAAAGCCCCCCCCCCCCCTTTTTCGGTGTCTAGGCTTTCACCGAAATACCCATAGTTTCGAACTGCTGTCCGCACATCCCCGTCACTTCCAAAGTCGAGTGCCCCCCCCCTCCCCCGGAAACAAAGTAATGTTTTTGTCTTTTGTCCAGATAATGAGCAACCGACATTAACAAATATGCCAAGCAGTATCGTACTAAATGGCAACTCTGGACAGGGTGCCATTGTGACTTGGATCACACCCACGGCAAATGCTAATTCAGGTGCATTCACTATGAGTTCAACTCACCAACCAGGGGATATGTTTCCTCTGGGTACGACTACAGTGACATACACATTAACAGATGAGTCAGGAAACACAGTCACCGCATCATTTACTGTCACCGTTGAAGGTAAGAATGATGAACTACTCCCTATTCCCGAAAAATACAGAACTTTGGATGAACCTGATTTACCAAATGAAACGTACCTAAATTTGTATCCTTTAGTTAGTTCTAACTGGCAATAAAAGTCCAAATTTGATAGTTTTGCATTTTGACGGGAAATGAGCCAAAACATGCAATTTCGCATGATTTCTTACAATATTATTGCAGTCGTTACGAAATTCAAAGACTTTGAACAATTCTAAACATTCAAAATTTGATGTACAGGCTATTTTGATAAATGGTTACAAAAGATATTAATGTGTTTTTCACAAATTTGAATGCAAAACCTGAAATTAGTCTTAGTACAAGTCCTTGGGCTTGATTGTTACAGGTTACGAAAAATACCCCCAAAACGCGTGTTTTTGGCTCGTATTTCCACAAACAGGATAATATTTTTTTTAATGATTTATTTTTACATCCTTACATTCAGTCATCCGCCTCACATATCGTCATCCGCCTCACATAACGGCGCATCTCATAAAATACGTATTTCGAGGAAATCGCATTTTTAATTTTACCGAAATGTATTGTTTCTGTAGACTTAAATAATTTATATGCTATATCAGATATACATGTTAGAAAATCTTCCAATCTAAAGAAGACGTTCAAACATTATTCTATTACCCGATGACCCATTATTCAAAATCGCGCACTGTGATTTGTTGAAACGCGTCACGTGAACACATTATTTGCGTGTAAAGGATAATGCATTACCCTTTATTTCTTAAATATACACATGTTTGATGTTTTAGTCAAAAGCTCTTTGAGTATTCGAGTATATACGTCGAGTATACATCGCTATGTGAAACAGCTCTTTACCTAGCTGGGTTACTCAGCTTGGTCCTGTTTTGATCCGATCTTTCTTCTTTCTTTCTTTCTTTCTTTCTTTCTTTCTTTCTTTCTTTCTTTCTTTCTTTCTTTCTTTCTTTCTTTCTTTTTCTTTCTTTCTTTCTTTCTTTCTTTCTTTCACCCTGCAACATAGCAGGTTGACGCCATTTGCACACATGCATTGTTATTATACTTGCAATTGCATTATCTACACATCTGTAAGGGGCATGGGGCTCACACTAAGTGACAACAAACCTTATTATCAGGGGAAGATTTTGTATTATTTTGCAGTGGTCAGGTCAAATATCGTTATCTGGATATCTGCAAACTCGGTGACAAAAAACCTCATGATCAGTGGAACGTTATAGAACATCTTGCAGGGATCAGGTCAAAGGTCATCTGGGGTTAAATCTTATAATTGCATGATCTGGACATCTGTAAGCGGTACAGGGCACAAGCTCGGTGACAACAAACCTCAAGACCAGGGGAACATTTTAGAACATCTTGCAGCAGGGGTCAGGTCAAAGGTCATCTGGGGTCACATCTTATGATTGCAAACTCGATGACAAGAAACCTCAGTGTTGAGGTCACGTTAAAGTCCATAGTTACCTTAATTTAAGTGATTAATCATTAATGTCCGTTTGGTCCCTTAGCTATTTCTTGGGGTGCTTGGGGTCCATGGAGTGTGTGTTCTGTATCATGCGGTGACGGAAGACGGACACGCGAACGACAATGTGAAACCACGGATGGGGTGACCGAATGCCCTGGCAATCCACCGAAAGTGACAGAAGAGTGCAATACAGGAGGTTGTCGTAAGTTACAATAAGTATTTTTTATGTCATGTCACAAAAAGATCCTTAGACTCATACGTACAACAGTCAACGGGCACATTATGTAGTGCGTTGTACGTGTTGGGGCTGCAATCTCTTTTGTTAGAAGAAAACGCAGTTAGCATTTTGACAAACCAGCCCAATACGTACAATAGAGTACAACAAACTTCTGAGTGCTGAAAATACATCCAACAACGCCCAATTAGATGGCTGGAAAAGTCTAGTGAATTGCAGACAAAAAATATACCCAAAGGTGTGCTTTTTTAGCTGTTTTGAGAAACAAGAATTGTTCAATAATCATATTATAATGTTCATTTACATCAGCGGCGTAGCGTGGGTCATCACATGGAGGGGGGGGGGCACCGACCATGATTGGGGGCACCGGATCTGATAGGGGGCAAAAGCCCTGTTTCGGCAATTTTCCCATGTGATTTTCTAATTTTTGCAATCGAATGGGGGGGGGGGGCACGTGCCCCTATGACGCTACGCCACTGATTTACATGACGGTAATGGTACCAAACAAGTTCAACTTGACCAAAATTTATTTGCCTTCCATCCCAATTTTCTAGACTCATTTGACCTAAATGATTGTTAATACTGTACTTTTTTTATTTAATTAATTTAATTTTTATGCCTAATTAAGATGTATTCTGCCAAATACATCTCGTTACGTATCAACTTGACTGAAAGTCCAAATGTTGAGTGTATATTTATTACTTTGTTTGTAATTGGCACAGTTTGTAATATTTCCTGCAAGTATTTATATGAACATCAAGATTGAAATATTAAAAGCGGCTTTACGGGGTGGAAAATGTTACAAAGTTAGGACTGGGCACCAATTTCTTAAAGGTGGTCCGAGATCATTCTTACTTGTGCAATTTAAATCAATATTTTACCTCTAGAGGTAAGAATAAACATATAGTCACGTTGTATCAAACTGCGTGAGGTAGGATGAAATGATAATTGCAACGTCTTCAGGGCGTTCGAAGAGGACGTTTGTATCAAAGATACATCTCACACACATTTTCATGGACAATCTGTGCGAACCGCCAGTAGGAATGAAGTCAAATTTATCGCACCTCACTGCTCCTTTGTTAGTAACGATTTCTTATCAACAAAATCATATCAAAAAATGTTCTTCGTATGTTTTTATCCTTTATTTCTTTGATTGTAAAATATACAAATTCTGTGAATTTTCTGCGTTGTCTGCGCGTTCATTTCGTACGTACAGAATTTTGAATACTTAAATAAGCGACCTCACTCCGTGAGTGAGGTGAGTGATTCTGAACAGTTAGACTGCTGTACAATCACCACATATGAGAATCGCAACCTCTCTACATAATCGCTTCACACGTGCAAAAATTAATATGTCTTTTATTAGGCTGCTATGCTTCGGGGTTGCAGGAATGTCGCTATATTCAAGACCGGAGCTATTATGAATTTGTGATTAGCCCGGTGATTTGAGATAATTCAAGAAGCACATAATCAATCGGCATGAACTCTTTTTAACAACTTGCAGCATTCTGGGGCGAGTGGGGTGCATACAGTGAATGTAGCGTGACATGTGGCGGTGGTTCTCGGTCACGAACTAGATTCTGTATTGATCCCGATAGTGCTGATAGTATAATGGACTGCACACATCTTGGTGAAACTCCGACAGATACGAAGTCATGCAATGCTGTGACTTGCCCAAGAGGTAAGAAGCTGTGGCGTAGCGTGAATAGTCCGATTTGGGGGAATGGCACCGGACTGCTTGATGGGGCGCTGCCTCTTTGACGCTACGCCACTGATATCACTAAAGAAGTTTGTTATTCTGATAAAAATCCTGGACTTCACAGAAGTCGAGGCAATTCATATTGGATGACGTCAATTAATGACCTCTTCACAGACGTCTGAAGCTGAGAAAACGGCCAAACTATAGACCTACTTTAAAAATTAATTATTTTACCTTCTACTAATCAATGTAGCGCCTTTCTGGAGTACCTGGGGTCAGTTCAATGTATGTAGCGCACCCTGTGATGGAGGAACCCAAACCAGAACACGTATCTGTATTGATGAAGATACAACCGATGACATCATATGTGATGGATCCGATAAATCCACAAGGGACTGTAACAATAGGCCATGCCGTAAGTTACAATCATGTTTTGTCAGTAGAGAAAAAGCGAGGAGCTAAACAGGGAAGAGAGTGCCCCAGGCTGCTTTTGCCGATATTTTTATTCATAATTCAAAAACACAAAATTTTGATCCTGTAAACTAGCTTAGCTAATACCATATGTATACCGTATGATGTTAAGTCCATTTTCAAGCTGTGGTCATTGTAGATACCATTTTCGAATTACATACATTGCTGATCGAGAAAAACATTGTGATGCTTTTCCTAAATTTTAATTTTAATCAAAACAGCTCAAAACGTGGGTCAACCTGTTTAAATTACACCTCTATTACCTGGGTTGATACAGCACTTTAAAATTTCAATTTGAATGAAAATAGCCGCTTTTGCACCAATAATATAAACACTACAGTACTCTGATTTCATGGAGTCGATATGCAACAGCGTTAAGAAATAAAAAGTTCGTTTTTGTTTCACATTCTAGAATCATACAATGATATGGCTGCGTGTATTGATTTCTTGTGTTCATTTGCCAATTTGTCAAGAAATTTCAATGTTTATAATTGACTGAAAAGGTTCATCAGGTCTGTTGATTAAACAGCTATTCAAAGTTCTTTTTCAAGACCTAGGGAAAAACTTGAACATGGATCAAGCAGATGGATCAATTACAACATCAATCGCTTTGAGAAAGCCAGAGGGTTTCTGGCGAAACTGTCAGCAGAAAAAAAGTTTTTTGACAGAGAACTTTAAATAGCTGTTCAATGTTTATACTTATATTTTAGAGCTTTCATTGGCCATTTTATTGCAGCTGTTTGGTTGGATTCTTGGAGTAATTGGGGAGAATGTAGCACAACCTGCGGTGGTGGAACACAGGAGAGACAACGACTTTGCAGCCATGGTGACACGTGTTCCGGAAGCGCAGAAAAAGACTCACGGAATTGCAACACGCAGACATGTCCAAGTAAGATAGTGTTGGGATCCAGGGATGGGGAATTTTAAGGCAATAGAAACAAATTGAATCGATCTTTCGATCGACCATCAATGCTTGGTCGATCCTTATTATTGTTTATTGTGATAACATGTGAATCTTAGCAAATATTGATATTGACCAATATGAATATATTGTTAGTCCATTAATAACAAGCATCGAAGCAGCATCGATGCAATTTCATTCTGGTGCCTAGCAGGTAAATTGGTGCGGGTAGAGAAACCAAGATTTTCTCTTTTAGGTTGTTTTGCACTACTTGCCGTTCTTGCCTAATTTGAAACTGAGATAAATGTAAAAATGTGGAGTAAAAAACAATAAAATACATAAGAAAATAGACATCAAAAAACTTCATAACTTTTGATGAACCAAGTATGCTAGAGCTAAATGACAGCCTATTGTATGTATAATGTAATAATTACAGTAACTCAATTTTCAAAAATGCCTCCTTTGGCCCCCATGGACCAGACCGTGTTACATTTTAGCTCGGACCAGTGTAAAACATGTACTCTGTATCGTGAGCATCATCGAGGTCCAATTATTAACCTGCGATATGATTATTCTCAGGTGCCAATTGTGATATTGACTGTAATACGTTGGGAATCATGCTACCAGGTTTCACTACGGAATGTTTCTGTGTTTGCCCAGAAGACGACAGGGGGATCTATTGTGACCGTAAGTATTATTTTATTTGTGTACGATGGCCAAAAGGCCAAAAACGTTTCGCTACAGAAAACATTTTGCCCAAACAAATGTACTGCAAAAAATAACAAATTTATTAAATCCTATGGTACAACTTCTGTAACATTTTTAAGGATCGTGTAAATGTTTGGTTTGTTGGTGTGTATACATGGAATTTGTAGTGGGTTCGGTATTTTGAGAGTGTAAGGGAGGCTGTGAGTATAATTATGCAGGCGTATGTAAGTTAAGGTATGGGGTTTGTGGAAAGTGTCTGCTCACCGCTCCTTAGTGAGTGAGGTTATATGTAAAGTGGTATATGCCATATTTGGTCTGTTTTAAAACATTGCCATTGTTCATTTGTTTTTTTCTTTCCCTGTTTCAGTGAATTCAAATTTTGGAGGAGTAATAATCTACATGGATGGACTGATTCGAGAATACGTGAGTCTCAGGTTATACTTCCGTACAAAATTATCAAGAATCGTGGACTGTAAACAAATTAAAAACCTGCAACAAATTATACCTGTGCTCTTTAGCTCTGATTTAAGACCTCAAATCGGTTGAAATTTGGAATTAAATCAAACGTTGCATTGTTATTCTTAATCAATGGAAAGCAAGATCTATAACAGTTCAAAAATGAATTGTGTACAAATCAATAGAAAATCAAATGGAGCAAACGTTTGAATGTGCATCTTCCTTGGCATTTTGGATCATCATGTCCTTATATTTTGACCGATTGCAGCGAATGAGGTCTTAAACCCGACTTAAAAGAAGGCAGTTATTTACTGCTGGTTCTAATTATTGCATTTTGTCTTTGCTTTGGATACACAGCGGTGATAATAACTAGTATTTTAATATTTCTCTGCTGTTTGTTTATGATAATAATGAGCACTATATTTTATTTATGAAAGAATATTAATTAATCTTACGCAATTTATTCGTGAAAGTTGATGAATGATAATTAAAATCGGATTAAGGCACACAAATCCCTTTAAAGTATAATTAAGGTAACCTAGATCTTGCCCTAAAATAGTTAATCTTGCCCTAAAATAGTTAGTATGGTCCGGAAAGTATGGTCCAATGAATCGGGCTCACCAAAAAATATCGACGTTTTGTTGTTATTTACAGACCGAAGAGGACGCTAACAATATCAGGACTTGCATACTAATTGCACTGAATGCATTCTGTCAAGACAACTACGCCCGATGCTGCCCAGATAGCTCAGTGACCAAATTTAAGTAAGTAATTAACTTCAGTCTTCAAATATAATTTTAAAATTCCTGAACTCTGTCTCTATTCCCAAAATAAATATTCCCCCTTTGCACGGATCCGCCATCTTCCTACCAAAACGAGGTTTTCCCTGCAAACGCATGCGCAAAATGTGCATTTTGGTTTCTCGTGCTTTTCTATATAGCAACGCGCCAGAAGGCTTGTGCCCCGGGACTTGTGCAAAGCGTAAAACAAGCGTTTGACAGGCGTGTGTATGTGCGTATGCCGCGTACGCACACACATCACGCAAGGTGCCGGTAGAACCTCGTTTTGAGATGACCATATGCGATCGGCGAATAGTTCGTGTAAAAATCAATCTCTTTATAGAAGTTTACCTTCTGCCAGATGATGTGTATGTTTTTCTTTATGTTTAGTTCCGATGAAGATTTTGTAACGTTGGATGACATTCACGCAACCACGGGAAATCCGCTAAATATACCTGGATCAGAGCCGACATATGACGTACTAGTTGCTGTCAGTCAGCCAACTGATCCAGAGCTGTGCGCCAATAATATCGTGGGTAGACGAAGAAGACAAAGTTCGCTTTCTCCAGGTAGAACCAACAATAATATAGGCCACCGATTTTTTCAGACCGATCAATTTTGTAAAATGAATCCCCAGATACCAATAAGTGCTTTTTGCGGGTGGTCTTCTTTTTCTTGATCTTAATAGTCAAATCTGGTTTTGGCATATCTTTCCATATGGGCCAACATGCTTTAATATTATTATTATGTAGTTTTTAAGCCTAGTCTCATAGAACTCAAGCATGCATCCACACGAAGCGGTCGTTTAAACAAAGAAACATACAAGCAAACAAACACGCATACTTTTGAGACTGCTCCTTTTCCACCTCAGCGTAAACCAATTTTAGGAATAACTTTGCAACGTCTGTCATGGCAACATTTACTTTCATGATCGACACCATTGATCACCAGTTAAGCAATATTTGAATGGGCTATAAGCAAGCATATTTAATAAGGAAGTTTAACAAAAAAAAGTTAAGTCTTTTAGGACCAAAGGTAAAAATGTAAAGGAGTCGAACCTGTATTTCTTACAGGACAGAGTGTCCATCTCTCATTCGTTAGCGATTAGGCCAGACTCCATCCAACCGTGAAATGTTGCTGTGATGGATCACCACACCTCCAGAGCGACTCTGTTACCTTCCCAGAGCTCGAACCCACAACCTTCCGATTAAAAGTCGGAGCCCCTTCCGCTCGGCCACCGTGCTGTGCTCCCTTAGTCTTGTACAAATCCATAGTAAATAGGAGGTCCTCTTATTGTGGCATCTATTTTTATGTCTCATTTAGGTAACTATATTGATAGTGATTTGATGATGGACGCTATAAACTGGCCTGAAACAGACCCTGTTATAAACCATCTAAACGGAGCCGTCCCATCTGCTGACGTCATCGGTGTCTTCAGGGCTAGGGTAGACAACGTAACTGCCACTGGAGGTAATGATCTAGTCACGATGACTAGGCTAACAACAACCTTTGAACGAGTTTATACGACTGACAACACAGAGTCGGTATCAGTGCCTACGACTTCATTATTTGACGTGCCCACTGACGGGCCTGCTATACCGGACACATCCAGCAACGACGTCCTGTTCATCACACTTGTGCTAGCTGTATGTTCGACTGTAGTTCTTTTGTCCGGTGTTCTATGTTGCGCAATATTGTACTTCTGCATGGTTCGTCGTAGACGGCGGCATCGAAAACGTACTTCATTGGCGGTGATACGCGATACCCCATGTTATAATCCTCAAATTATAGGAGACTGGGTGTTTGCAAAGCCGGAAATTCGACCAATTAAGACAGCGGTACTGGTACGTCGCCCTACGTTTGAATACGACGCTGCGTCACAGTGGCCATCCCCGTATTTTGGTTTAAATCGGAAACTCAGAAATGACTGTGACTCCTATTATAACAGTGACATTCAAAGCACTCAAACAAGTCATAACGGTCAAGTCGTATTATGGCCGCTGAATAAATAACACTTGGGTTAATCTTCCGTTTCAGAAAGTGTTACCTTTTATACCTTGAGGGCTCGGTGTAACACTACATCATCTCCATATTGCATTTAAAGACTTCTGGCCTGATAGGCTTTCGTATATGACTCATCACCTTTGGAGCATTGGTATCGAAAGTATCGTAATATTGTCGACAATCGATACCAAAAGCTGGTATCGCCCATCCCTATATTGCTTCACTGGTCTGTGACCGTATTGGTTGGAAATTGACATACGTCTTTGCTGTGACTGGGAAGCCCATTATTTTCTGACAATATTGGTAACAGAGTCTAATGTTCGCCCAAAATGGAACTAATAGGCAGCGTTGCGCAGACCCTACGACCTGTACATTAGATCTTCTTCCAATTGTAAGAAATCATCATCATCATCATCATTATCAGGCCCGTAGCCAGGGGGGGTTCGAGGGGTTCGATCGAACCCCCTAAAATTTTGACACAAAAAAGGAGAACATGGGAAATAAGGTTGAAATGGCCATTTTAGCACAAAAATTATTATTTTTCTCGCGCTTCGCGCGAATTTTTCTAATTAATTTTAGATCAGATTAGTGGGAAGATTTGAAAAATCCCCCCGACGCCTTGTTTATGTAGGCCTATGTGGAAAATATAAATGATGACTTAATTTAATGCTATAAATACAGCAGAGTAATTATTTGGCTCTTTGTTTCATCTATCTAGATTTGAAGACTTATTATTTTTGAATAAAAATTATTTGGTGTGCAAAAAAAACACAGAGAAAGCTTAGTTCAGAGATGAAGGGAGTGATATAACATAGGAAAATAAGATAATTGATATTTGTGATGAAATAACACACCTGATTTGCAAATTTTTCTTGTTTTAATTTCTCTCTTATATATCCATATATTCCTGATAATAATGTAAAAATGATGCACCAAATGCCTTCAATTGGGACTTCGTTTTTCAAAATTCTTCCAATTCTGAGGGGAACATCCCCTCAGACACCTCCTGCGACTGATTTGCAACTTTTTCTTGCTTTAACCACGCTACTTTGCGTCTTTACTGTAATTTATATTAAACCCATATATTAATAATAATGTCAAAATGGTGCACCAATGAATGCCTTCAATATTGGGACTACATTTTTCAAAATACTTCAAATTCTCAGCTCAGACACCCCTACGCCTGATTTGCAACTTTTTCTTGTTTTAACCGCGCTAATTTGCCTCTTTGCTATAATATAATTATTGAATCCATATATAAGGTAAAAATTGTGCACTGCCTTTAATTGGGACTACATTTTCAACATAAATCAAATTCTGAGGGGTACATCACCCCAAGTGCCTGATTCGCAACTTTTTCTTGTTTTAACCGCGCTAATTTGCCTCTTTGCAATAATAAATTGAAACCATATATTTCTGATAATAATGTAAAAATGGTGCACCAAATGCCTTCAATTGGGACTTCATTTTTCAAAATTCTCCCATTTCTGAGGGGGGCACATCCCCCTCAGACAACCCCCTGCGCCGCGGTTACGCGGCGCGATGCCCGCTACGCGGCCATTACTCATCAGTTAATAGTTAACAGAAATCTGCAAAAACGAACCCCCTAACTTGGAGGGCTGGCTACGGGCCTGATTATCATCATCATCATCATCATCATCATCATCATCATCATCATCATCATCAACAACAACAACAACAACAACATCATCATCATCATCATCATCATCATCATCATCATCATCATTATCATCATCGTCATTTGGTGTTTACTAGTATGTTGGTATAAATGAAAAGAGGCTTTGCTTGATACCACATTGCTCACGCTCGATCAAATTTCAGTTATTTAGACTTTGTAGAGCAAGCGTTAACACCGCTACCCAAGCAGGCTGGGATCAGAACTTAGTCTCCAGCCCGGTCTCCAGACCAAGAAAGGTGCCAAATTCGGCAGCTAATGGAAGAGGCAATTTTGGAGAAATCTTTAGGTGTATGAACTAGAAATTTGATTTTGAGTTACAGAATAGGGTATACACGTATTGTGGTTAGAATATTGGATAGTGCTCGAGATATGATTTAACAATTAGAGTTACGGTTTCAGAAGAGGGATAAGATTAAGAAAGCCCCCAGCTGTTACAGCCACTGTGAGAGGGCTTCATCAAGATATAAAAAAATGTGAAGTCAGAAGATAAAAAAAAAAAAAGCTCGTAAAGACTGAAACCTTATCGATAGCAACCTGTAATGAAATGACCATGTAGGGGTCATTAGATTTGGAGATCAATGTCCCTCCTTAGAAGAAAAAATACAATTATTTTATTTTGTTTTTCTTAATGTGCAATATTTAGAAACAGGGAGAGTCAAAATGATTAAAAATTGAATTTGACAAATCAAACTTTTAATTTTAGGATAACTGCCAATTTCTATGTCAACACACGGGCTATTTCATATGAAATTCATACACCCATTATGACGGACATCCCACACTGGGGTATGTAGATTTCATGTGGGGTCGTCCATTTCAGGTACATCCATCTGAAATTTACACTCCCTGTGTAGAAGATTAAGGTCAATATCTTCTATAGGGGGTGTATGGATTTCAAATGGAAGAGCAGAATCCTTGGTGTGTCCTATGGCACTTAAGGGGAATGAGTCACATGTCGACCCTGGTCGCAAATGAGTTTTACATGTATTTCTAAAGAGAACATTTAGAGCATTCAGAAACTAAAATCCCATGTTGATAAGACTTTCCTTTGTGAAGTTACTTCAAATTATCAATCGCTGAAAACAATAGAAAACAAAAGAAATTTCATGCTTTATTTGCAAATATCTCAAAATAGATATTTGTGACATCCGACTCATTTCCCCTAATCGTGTCACCTATTATGGTTTGTAAAAGTACTTGTCAAACTTAAAGCCATATTAAAACATTTCAGTAAAAATAGATTAGTATTTATTTTCCATAAAATGTTAGCTTTTACTGTCAGATATGCCCCTTTAATTTTGAGCCGAACAAGTGAGGTAAAGCATAGAAAATTGGAATTTACTACTAGCGCCCATGCATGTTACTCCCGCGGTTGTAATACGGTACGATCCGGGGGGGTATGTGTATCCCGCACGCCGTATATGTATTGCGCATACGTATTCGACTAATATTTCCATCGTAATAATAAA
The DNA here is from genome assembly GCF_039555335.1 of Amphiura filiformis. NCBI lineage: Eukaryota > Metazoa > Echinodermata > Ophiuroidea > Amphilepidida > Amphiuridae > Amphiura > Amphiura filiformis. The sequence goes on along the minus strand of NC_092629.1, from coordinate 46,282,651 downwards.
ACGCCGGTTCCATCGTTTTATTCAAAATCTCGGATTTTAGCAAAAACTACAGCACCTAAAGTCTTGATTTTTGCAGAGTATCTTTATTGACTAAAGAACATTACAATCGTGTAAACACCAGAATTTAAAATTTTTTTGAGGGCGTTCTCCTCAGCAAATGTTATAATATGGCTTTAATTGGCAAATGGCAGTATTCAGATATGAAAGGTTAAATTTCTATAATTAAGGTAATACGGTGTATTGTTGGTCGAAACAGTAACAAAAAATGTAGTTCACATCATCTTGTGAATGGTAGTGAGCTTTAGCAAAAACGGCATTGCTCAATTCATAGCGAGCGTGTAGAAGAATTCAAATATCACAGATTTACAGGTATGTCCTGTGGTTCTTGAGTTATGTTGTAAAGAGGGCTGAAACAACAACACTTTTGTAAAACGTACATAACTCATTAACAACAATAAATTAAGCAGGTTTTCAAAGTATATGATTTGTAGAATGAACTTTTGCAAAACACCAAAGTGCTATTTTTCAATAATATATTGATTCAGATAATGAAAATAGATTATTTTTGGCTGCTTCGACCAACAATACCTCGTATCAAGTTATTTTTATTCAAAAAAAAATGCCGAAGTCATTGTACATGTCATTTGTGACATTTATTTAACTATGTTATTTGTTATTAATCTTATTAACCATGAAGCAACCTAGTTTAGATAGTGAGAGCTAGAAACCTTGAGGTCCCGGGTTCAAATGCAGGCTAATGTTATCGTTCTTGGGCCGATTTGAGGGAACGAATGTATTACTATATGTATCATACCAATGATACCATTAACCTCGAGAGTAAATTTAGGGATTAATTCACTAGAAGAATAGAGGCCGTCAGCCTTTCGCCATTTTGTGGGTATAAATGATCTGTGTGTTCATGCGTCGTACATTACGCGCAGGGCGCAACTTGCCATGCAGCTGTTATCGCGCATAAACGCGGTGATTTTGCTGTTCACGCATGGAGATTGAACGACCATCACAGCGTGTACCTACAAGATGGCGGCATATGACGTCACGCTGACGGCCTCTATTAAGAAATTATTATAATTATCGTAGAACAGACGAAATATTTGTGACGATTAAGTGGTGGTTAAAACGATATTAACATTATGCTTAATTCTTGCCAAAATAACAGCATTGCCAAATATATGGCGCCAATCCATCATTATATTATATTTGATGTTAATTTATTTTTGTAATATGAAACAAACATATCGTTATATTTCGTAGATTTAGATGTATTTATACTAATATTTATTCTTACAACATCTTCTCATTACGTTACTGTTCCCTTTAAAAATAATGGCATAAAATAGCCTAATATAGTTTCAATTCCAGTGGCATAGTTAGATAACCTCCATTCAGCAATTGTAGCTCAAACATGACCTGAAATGTCGGGTATGAGTTTTGTACCCAACCTATTAAGGTAATACACTATTTTAAAGTGTTGCGATTTGGTAGTTCACAACATATTGCGAATGGTAGTGTTTGAAATCCTAGCGTATGCGCCCCCCTCCCCCCTAGTATATTTCTCTACCTCAAGTCAGCGGCACTGGCCTTGAAGTTCAGCGTGTTCTGCGTTAGCTTAGCGTTACTTGTTGCGTGTACATACTTTTACGCGCGCAAGTGGGGCATATGTACACACACGAAACATTAGCGATAAGCCAACGCAGCACACGATGCACTTCAAAGCTAGTGCCGCTGACTGGAGGTATAATAGACTATAGATCAAAGCTATGTACATGACTTTAAGATTGGAGAGATTGTGGCTGTTAAATGTTCTCTCAAGGATTTCAAGGAGTCACTGAAACCCAAACAAATCATGTTCAGGACCTGTATTATTGTACCTGATAACAAAGTTGCCGTTAATATTGAATGTCGGACTGAGAGAATCCTATTTCAGCACATTTTATTATTTTAATTGGAATACTTATTTGGATTCATATTTAAAATAACATATTTATATACACCAATATTGTTAAATTTTCATTAAAATTATCTACCTCACGTTTGTTTGTCTGTTTTAGTTTTACTTTATTGTGTGAAATAATAAAGGACCTTAAGTTACTGCGCTGCGTGGCAAAGTAATTTGTCTTGAATTCGTTATGTTTTATACTAAGAGTATGACAGAGATTGTCAACAATTGCTATAGTGTTTTGGCAACTCAGGGAGACTGTTATATTTATTTCCAAATTATATCAAACCATAAAACTTTCGGAGAATTGGGTACAATTAATTACCGAATCGCTCCGAGAATTGTTTGGCAGTACGCCCTCGGAGTATCAGCTAAGCATTCAATGTTAATAGCCTAGCTTCAGCTATTTCTAACCAGAGGGCTGTAGCCCTGTACATTTCTCGTACCAGGCAATACAAGACACACTTCTTGTTTGATTTTGAGTTTGCTTTTTGTTTTTAGTGTGTGGGTTTTTTTTGGGGGGGGTAGTGGAGACGCTAACATTTTAGCTGAACATTTTTAGAAAATCTTTTCAGATTTTGGTGAAATTATAGGATAATTTCAGCCTCCAGTAAATTAAAGAAAAGGGTAAAAACACCCGACCGACCCTACTGCAAAGGTCCGTCCGCCCGTAGAACATGTTTTTCCCCGTCACCTAAACCATACGGTGAAGGGTGACCTAGGGTTGCCTCCAAGGAGTAAAAATTCATTCTTTCATGAGTGATAGCCCAGCAAACACAAAACGTTTTCGACATCATTCGCAAAAAATTATAAAAGGTTGTCAGAAAACATTTAAATATCGGGTTATATAAAGGGTATAAAAATGTTTTAACAACATTCCAAAAACATTTTTGAAAACTTGGCACAAATCATTCTAAACGGAATGTTATTTTGGGGTTGAAAAATATTTTGCAAAAAATGTTTGCCCAAAATAATTACAATAACGTTTTAAAATATTTTCACGACCTTTATATAACCCGACATTTAAATGTTATTAAAACGTTTTGTAAAAAACATTTTAAGAACATTTGTGTGTTTGCTGGGTGCAGGTATTTTAACATAATGTTATTTAAGTGTTGACAAAATATTTGGCCAAAAATGTTTGCAAAAATAGTTTACAATGACATTTCGAAAACATTTTTAAAATATTGTTGTAGTGTGTTTTCATACAAAACATCAAGTTTTAAAACGATTTCATGACCTTTATATAACCCGACATTTTAATGTTATTAAAACGTTTTTACCTAAACCAAAACCCAAAATATAACTTATGGAGATGATGTAGTGTTACACGGAGCCCTCAAGGTATAAAAGCTAACACTTTCTGAAACGGAAGATTAACCCAAGTGTTATTTACTCTTTTTTTTGCTGGGAGGCTACTCTTTCATGAGTGATACACTCTTCTAGTAAAATGTGCTCAATCTTCAATCTTATTACATGTAGTCGCTCCATTACAAATAAAGCCACGGCGCATGTATGCATCCACGGTGATGTGATGACGCATATAATACTGATGGGTTCGCTGGCTGGGCCAAAGCGATACACCAATAGCTATATATTGGTGGGCGACCTCATGTATTCAGAATGCAATTTGTCTGATGTGCTCTCAGGTCCCACAAAAGTACTGTACAAACATATCCCAATCTGAGCCCTTAAATACATACAGGATGTCCCTGAAAGAACTGTATCTTCGGAAACTTTGGGCATTTGGGGGGGGTTAGTGCCTTAACCAAACAAAACAAAAGTAATGAAACGCTATTACATACTTTTTCAATTTTGATAATTATTGACAGCTCCGTTCTTGAAATATAAGAGTTTTGCGAAACTACCTAATTTTAATCAGTTCCACGGAATCAAAATCAACCAATGATAATAGATGGCTCATGCACAATTATTGGCCCTCCTAACATACAGGGTGTCCCAAAAAAAACAGAACCCTCAATGCCTCCTCTTTTTCTCCTACTTCTGAAAAGTTAATCAAATATATTTTGGTATCTAAAGAAACCTTTATTCGTTAGCTTTTAATATAAGAAATATTTCCATCGGCTCACAACCTTTGAAGATGTGCTCTTTTCAAAAATATGTACCCGGCTTTCACTCTGTCCACGGAGGAGGTTTGGCTACTTAAAAGATTTAAAAGGAGTACACGTACCATGCATGAATATCAAGCATTACTCAATGATAACTTTATAAAATAACTAACTTTATTTAAGAGTTGGGCTTTATACCGGTGGGCCTATGGGCTATGGATTGTGTTAAGTGTCAGGCAAAATTGATGTGGGATGGGACTTCTCTTGCTATAATTAAACTTATTTTTTCTTGAATATTTATACCATTATGTGTCACTATGTTTCTTACTTTCTTACTCAAGTTGTTGGTTCTTCTTCTTTTTTTTTACAACATGTCATTTCTCATTTTGGGATAAAAGGTAGCCTGAAAAAGCTGTTTGGTATGCCCTTGATTCTTCTGATGTGCGTTTACTGTGCTGCTTAGCCCTCTACCTGGTTGCCTCCTTGACGAATATAGGTTTCAGCCCTTGTCTATATTGCATCAATTATATTGCGTATACCCTCTCCGTATACTTGCGAATGCAGCAGTAATACGGTTGCGAAGATGTTGGAGTTTAGCTGGTTATCCTCACTCATAGTGAATGCTTTCCAAAGCCTAATGCTATTATCTTTCCATGTCATTAACAGTATGTTTCATTTTAATCTTTGATGTAACAAACCTCATCCGTGGACAGAGTGAAAAACAGGTACATTTCTTAAAGAGGGCGTATCTTCAAAATAATTGTGAGCCGATAGAAATAATTATTTTGGTTTATTAAAGCTAACAATTTAAGGTTTCTTTACATACCAAAATATTTTTGATCAACTTTTGCAATGACGGTTCTGTTTTTATTGGGACACCCTGCATAATCATTGAGTGGTATTTCAATCCAAGGTTTGAAAATGGGATAGTTTCTTAAAATTCTTATTTTCAAGAAAGGTGTAGTCAAAATTCAAAAAGTATGAGATAGCTGGTTATTCTTCGACCACATCACTTATTAAATTTAAAAGCAGTTTTTACGATACAGTTCTTTCATGGACATACTGTAGCACAGACGAAGTTTGATTCTGATCGGAATTTCAGGTCGCTCTCCGAGATATTTTGATTATACTTCGCCACATCGTGAATTGCGTGTTTCCGATTCCACCCGCTTATTAAATTAAATGTAATAATCGCAGACCCATTATAGTTAATTAAACACAAACGTTCAACGCATTTAACCTGGCGTGTAGTCACTGGTGCTTGGCACGCACGTGGCTAAAATTTAAAATAATCTATTTTCCCTATCAGCAACGGCCGGTCAGCAAGTGAACAGTAAGTGTGAACTTCGTAGCTATATCGCGGATTCACCAGAAAGACCTTAAATCACACACCGTGATGTAAATGTAACACTACAAATTCCAATCGTAACTTCTACCCGCGTGGACACTTAAACTTTACTCAATAAATCCTTATTTAATGTTTTAAAAACACATTAGGAGTATTATTTTGCTTTGAGTGGTGTCACTCCTGTTGCGTTAACCTATTGAGTGACCCTTTAACATATTTAAGGCATTGCTTTACGTCCTAAGAGTCATGTTATTGCGCAGTGCTTTGTGACTACTAATCCGGGTTATTAAGCAAAAACTAGGGATGTTGGTACTCAATGTCTTTCATAGAAGTTATAATTTGAAAATAATATTGAGCATGTTGAGAGGGTAACAACTGTTAACCGTGGTTGTCTAGTTTTAAACAAAGTTTAAATAAGTTTGTTATTTTTTTACTTGAGAAATACATGTACGCTACGAAAGCAATCTTTATTGTTTATAACTATAATTATTGCCGTTAAAATGGTGTTTGATATTATGGGATGGCGGCACAGAATGAATTTCTGTCAAATAAACTTACAAAAGACATTCCGTGCAAATATTACCTATTTTAGTTTTGTAGACATGGCAACCAATGTTAAACTTTTTTATTTGAAATAAGATTATAAGCAAACATGGCAAAACATTTCGTAAGATAATATTACAACATATTTATACGCAAGGGGTCTGAATTGCAAACCTAATTGCAATGTTAATCTTTTTTTTAACTCATAATTGCCGACAATATGCATGACCTTAGTGGATATCAATACAGTAAGCCAAAAAATTAAGGTACCAGTTGTGTTCACCCCTGTATATCCTAAAGACAAGTATGTCAAAATTAAAACAAGCAGCCAATACCTGTACTCTTTAGCTCTGATTTAATTTATTTGTTGAAATTGGTTGAAAATTAAAGAAACATTGATCTAAAACCTAATGAAGAAACGAAATCAAAAGTTGCCCTTTTGTGTTCTAATCAATGAAAGCACGGCGCTAGTTTTAACGTGCTAATCAACATGATCAATGGAAGCACTGCGCTAGTTCTCTTGTTCGCGAACGCTTTGTGTACAAATCAATAGGGCTTGCAATGGAGCAAACTGCAACTTTTAAATTGCCATCTTCCTTGGGTATTTGGATCGTCGTGTTTTTATTTCTAGAACAATTTCAACAAATGAGGTCTTAAACTCGAGCTAAAAGATGCAGCTATTGGCTGCTGGTTCCAATTTTGACATATCTGTCTTATTTAGGATATACAGGGAGTGAACACAACGGGTGCCTTAATTTTTTGGCTTACTGTATGTCACTATATAGCATTATAATACATCCTTAATTTTAATCTCTAAGTTGAACATTGCCAAGACTCGGTACATTTGTACGCACAATCGCACATCATGTAGAATGGCAATTGGCAAGATACATTTGTTTATTTGCCCGCATTGTCGATATGTATTTCGCAGCTACCAAATAAATTGAACATAAGTTACATCTGTTTTGGACAGCTGCCTTTTAAGCCTTTAAATCAACTAGTAATCAGTGAAGCAAAGACATCATGATGTATGACACCAGTTTTCAAATTTGACCAGAAGTTCCAGCGCGTTTTGAGAGATTATAGAACTTTTACAGAGTCGTCTGCTCAGCAAACCACATGCGCGGGTAAATGGTTAATTTCACGTTAATGCAATAACAGAGTTTAGGTTGCAACAGCGAACACACTGTGTACAAAATTTGATTCCGTCAGTCATACACAACCTAACGTGGAGTTAACAGCTGACTCTCGCGCTGCGAGTAACTCCCACATATAACTAGCTATACGTTCCACATCATAACTTTGTAATCAAAATAAAAAGTTTGACATTACATGCAGTTGGCAACGATATATGACAATTTTGTTCAAACTTTCGCTCAGTTACTCAATATTGCATTGATACGTCAAAGTCTTAAATATACGGATTAAAACCAAAAGGACATAACTTAGTTACTATCAGTGACCATCATTGGACGAGAAAGTCATCTACAGTGTCTTTTCACCAATCAACGTCAACAATGGATTTAATGATGAACTCTTATGGACCGATGAAGACTTGCATTTTACTCATCTTGATCGCTCTACCTCTAAGTGTATTTTCGTTAGGAAGTTTTCGCTTAACTATTTTACACACCGCAGAATTTCGCTCTAGGTACGGACAGGTTGATGCTAAGGGTGACGAGTGTACGCGTGCAGAGGTAAGAAATTAATTTTCTACAGGAAAAAAGTTATTGGTATGTTTGTTTGATTAACGGTCGCTCTGAGCAAAGACTCGGGTCCTGATGCGAACAGGCTCATACAAAATTCTCAAAAAAGCTATTTGTATCCCAGCAAAGACAAAAAGTTTTCGACATCATTCGTAAAAGGCTATAAAAGATTGTCAGAAAACATTTTAATGTCGAGTTTTATATAAAGGGTAAAAAAGGGTATAACACGTTTTCACAAACATTAAAACACATTTTTTGATAACATTTTAACATTTTGAAAACATTTTAAGAATATTGTTGTAGTGTGTTTTCATACAAAACGTTTTAAAATATTTAGTAAGACTATAAAAGTCTTACTAAATGTGTAACCCGACATTTATATAACCCGGCATTTAATGTTATTAAAACGTTTTTACCGTTTAACCAAACCCCAAAATATAACTTTTTAAAAAGATTTTTGTGTTTGCTGGGATGTTTGTTTTGATTCAAACGGTCGCTCCGAGTGGAGACGCGCTTGGGTCCTGATGGGACCGGGAGTCCAGGATCATACAAAATGCTCAAACCAGGCAAACAAAACATAAGCATGCTGGTGGACCAGAGATCCTGGCTTATGAGGAAAGAAAATCGAAACAGATAATGATAAAGGAAAAGAAGACCACTCCCAAAAAATCAAGTGGACAATTTTGCTGTTCAAAAGAGAGGAAATTCTTTAAACTATCTCGTGTTATTGTTGTTGTTGTTGGTGGTAGTGTTGTTGTTGTTGTTGTTGTTGGTGGTGGTGTTGTTGTTGTTGTTGTTGGTGGTGGTGGTGGTGGTGGTTGGTGGTAGTGGTAACTTAAAGAGTTTGAAAGATATCTATATATATATATATATCCATTCCCATGTGTTTTCCGCATGCTAAAAGTTCGTCCCATATGCATGATATGTAGTAATATATTAATGAGACATCCAGGTGAGCCGACAGTTCACTTGCTGATGAGACGTAAAAAAGGTGTATATTTCCTAGTCAATTTGAACTTTTTTCAAAGAACGAATTTGGGTGTCTGAGTAAAGGAAGAAATTCTCTAATACAGTACATATTTTATTTACGAATTAGAGCCATTTGAAGATTTAAAAAATGTATTCAAATACTAATAATATCCCGATTGAAGATTGTGACTTGCAGATTCGAGTCATTATAAATAATTTCAAAATTTCAAAATGGATTAAAGGGAAAGTACGTTAATAAAGGTCAGAGTAGGGTCAAGTAACTTATTAAAGTACTATACTAAAATTCAAATTTTCATCACTCACTTGACGTCCAGCTTCCGATTCGAACTGTATAAAGCTTTAATGGCTTACTTTAATTTTACAGTTAACGGTAAGACTTTTATATAAGTACCACTGTATTTCAGCATCAGATCTGTATAATTTTTAACCTCACATTGGTTTAGTACTGGATTATATCAGGTTGCACACGTACTATATCAGGTGGCACACCTGATATATTATTGAGGTCCAAAATCTTCTTTCTCTCTCTCTCTCTCTCTCTCTCTCTCTCTCTCTCTCTCTCTCTCAAAGCGTCTTTAAATTACTACTATTATCCATTCCAGCTCAGTGATTAATTTCCCTGGTCCTTTTGATGCGTTGAAATAGGTATATCATGATTTACTTTATAAAATCAATATTACAGGGCTGTAGCTTTCATGCCCCTCCAGTGAACATATGTCTAATCCTCCCCAGGACAATATGCATGAGGGGTTACTGACATTGTAACAGATACAGTACTATATAGTAATTGCGCCAATTTTGGCCATTATTATGCTTTGAGAATCTTCCATCCTATACTTTATCCTACACATTTTTAAAAACCAATTATTCTGGATATTGGCGACCAATTTCACCTGAACACGGAGGTCTCTGCATCAGCTTGCAATCCACGATCACCATACATGTAGCGTATAGATATCGTAACACCGTTTAGCAACCCCACTTTTAGGCGGTTACAGAATGTAATCGAGAAAATTAAATTTTGACCAAAAATTAAATTTTGACCAAAAATCACAAATTTTGACCAAAAATCACATTTTTGACCAAAAATTAGATTTTTGACCAAAAATCACATTTTTGACCAAAAAACAGATTCTCAAAGCATAATAATGATAAAATTGAATGGATCCTTTGGCACAATACACAAAGATATTGGTCTCGCTGTGAGTTTTAAAGATATCGTGCTCGGCTATCGCCTCGCACGATATCTTTTAAAACTCACAGCTCGACCAATATCTTTGTGTATCATGCTCAATCCATCCAATTTTATATCAAACTTGGCCATAAGAAGCATTCATTATAGCGGGAACAACAGTATAGCGGGAGCTATGAGCATGATGACTATTGATGAGTGTTAAATGGATGTAATGAATTATGACATTTGGTATGATACCTATTTTTGCGATTTTTCAATGTTTTGAAATATTAGTCATAAGTTTCCAACATTGACTTATCAATGTTTTTAATTTATTAACATTGACAACATTGAAATCCTCCAATTGTCAATGTTTTTGACATAAAAAGGGAAATAAATAGTACTTTTCCAACACTTCATACTTCGTTGATTAATCAAGGGGACAAAATTACAACCAAATCAGTAAGATCAAGGGACGTATAAACTTGTTTGTCATTGTTAAAAGTGACTGATACATTGATTGGTATGATTTTTTTAAAGATTTGAAGTAAAGATTTCAATTATATTATATCTCAAAAAGTCATAGTTGTATTAATTTTTAGCCTGATTGAAGCACTCTGAACCAAATTAAATGACCTATAATTCCCAATAGAAGAATTCAATTCAGTGGACAATTGTCTGAGATCTATTGAAGATTGTGACTTGCAATTAAAATTTCTTTTCAACAGTATACCCCCTTTCCAGATATATACATAAAGAAACGTCAGGTAGGATCAAGTAACTTTAACATATTAAAGTATTTCAAATTTTGGTCATAAACTTGACGTTCAACTTCCGATTCGAACTATACATGCTATATGAAGCTTTATTGGCCTACTTTAATTTTACCATCATAACCTTTGAAATATACCTATAGTAAAAACAGTCGGTTTCATGAGCTATTCTAAAGTTCTAAAGTTAGACCCGGTCTAACCTGTTTTGTGCATACGGACCTTATCCCATATGAAATCCATTCCATGGAAAACATAACCTAAATCTCCCACATATGTTTTCCATGGAATGGATTTCATATGGGATATCCTAATATTCAATTTTATTATTGTGTTAGTACCGTGATTGGAAATGTTGCCATCATTCAATGACTTTTCATGTTCAACTGAGAGGTATACATCATACTGCATTGTATGACATACAAAAATAGACGCGACTCTCTTAATTGTAGGTGCAAATGTGTAAACCCTATAATCATGATAATGATGAAAGGTTTACATGTCAACATGCATTTCATAGATCATGTAGATGATGGTATACTTAGCCTTAAAAAGTTAAAATAGAAATTTAAATCACTAGTTTGGCAATTGTCTTCCTTTGTCATGTTTTTAGTTCAAATAAGGTCCGTATGCACAAAACAGGTTAGACCGGGTCTAACTTTAGAACTGGTCTAACTATGGAGATTATAGTTCTACGGAGAAGAAACTTTTTGTTTGGTATTTACATACCTTATTCTATAATACTGTAGACCCTGTTAAAGGCTAATTAATGTAGCTCAATATTATCAGATAGTTGCAATTTAATTTTTGGACTTTACTAAGAGTAAAGGAAGAAAAGAATCCCTCCCTAAGTTTAACCTCCATAGCTAGACCAGGTCTAAAGCTAGACTTGGTCTAACGTATTTTGTGCATTGTACGTTTTAAGATTTTTAAACTAGAGATTTAGATTTTAATTTTAAGCCAAGTATTTGTTGGAGATAAACATGTTGTTGCATCTACAATCCTGGAAAAAAACCGTTGGCACACTTTGCCTGTCTTGTGGTATTATTTCTGCCCCTGCTCCCCAAATTAAATGTTGGATAAAGTCATAATGTCAATAGGTCCGTGAGACCGGGGGAAAACCATTGAAAATGGGGACTGGGAAAGAGTGAGATACAGGGGTGTGCTTTACATAATTCATTATTGCATGCACATGTGCATGTTTCACTCGCCTCTACAATTTTGATAGGGTACGCATTACAATTGTTTAGCATCAAACTATTCTTAGGTTGAATTTTAATTCAACCTAATAAGAAAAGTTTGATGCTAAAAGTACTATAGCATGTTCTTGAAATGGCCTGAATATTTTTTCTTACCGTACTTCGCTTTTTTAATTGCTTCAAGCATATTAATCTAGTGGACAAGTTCAAACTTATTCAATTAATCCTCATAACGTTCACATGGCTTAACATGAAGCAAGATGTTCACCAATAATGTTACTAAGTCCACGGGGGCACTTGGGATTGACAAGGGATGTCATCTCTGAACATGGACTTTACTTTCAAAAAGCATTCTAAATACGTATAAGCGTTGAACTGAAATTGCACCCCTAAACAAGTATGGCAAGTGTCATTTCTATACCCTACACACGTATTGACACTATCTTACTCCTTTTAAGGAGTAAGGGGCTGTGCAATAATTATGAGCCCTGGGGGAGGGTAAAATTGGGGGGGGGGGGCAAGACATTTTTGGCGAGCCGAAAGGGGGGCAAGCAATTTTGGCAAGCCGAGAGGGGGGGGCAAGCAATTTTTGGCACGCATTCATGGGGCGCCTTTTTAATAAAACGCTCTAAAAAGGCTTAGGAAAACAGTACGGAAACGCTTAAATATGCAAATTTTCCTGCTCGCTGCGCTCGCAACATGTTTACATCTAGACCATATAAGGTTTGCAATTTGGGATCCCAAAAATTTGGCATGTTCAAGGGGGAGGCAAAGTATTTTTGGCGGGCCGAGAGGGGGGGCAAGCGATTTTTGGCGGGCCGAGATGGGGGCAAGCGATTTTTGGCGAGCCGTTTGGAAATTTTACCCCCCGGGGGGCTCATAATTATTGCACAGCCCCTAAGATAGTGTCAATACATGTTTAATGACCTATAAAAAGCTCATTACTTCCTTACCAGGGATTTGAGACTATGATTTACATGATCTATGAGATACATGCCCGGGGAATCCATGTTGACATGTAAACCTTTCATCATTATAGGGTTTACCCATTTACACATACAATTAAGAGAGTCGCGTCTATTTGTGTATGTCATTACAATGCAGTATGATGTCTACATCTCAGTTGTACATGAAAAGTCATTGATTGATGGCAACAATTCCAACGTAAGATTGAAAATTGGGCTATTCCTCCCACCGTGGGTGTAGATCTCAAGTGGTGTCACGGATTCCAGTAACCCCATTTGAAATTAACACGCCTTGTGTGGGAGATTATAAAGCCATGTCTTCAATAGAGGGCGCATGGATTTCAACTGGAATAGCTCATTTTACAGACCTGCTTTTACTACAGTTTGTCTACTCTGAAGTACAAAGTAACAACTACGCGTATACAGCGCGTTAACAGTGCGTAGTGCTGTGTCTCTGCTGCAGGTTTGCGTGCCTTCAAAGTCGGCACAATGTGTGCGTCCGCGTCGGTACATTGTACTTCAGAGTAGACGGTATTTCAAAGGTTATGATTGAAAAATTAAAGTAGGCTAATGAAGCTTCCCGATAGTTCGAATCGGAAGTTGAATGTCAAGTATATAAGGACAATTTGAAGTACTTTAATAAGTTAAAGTTACTTGACCCTGCCTGACGTTTATGTATGTACATTCCCTGTAAGCTAACTTGAAAGGGGGTATACTGCACTGTAGAAAACGGTAGTTTTTAATGATTCGAATTTGCAAGTCACGATCTTCATTAGGATATCAGACAAGTTCATCTGTCATTACACATTTGATTTGGCTCAGAGTGATTCAATCATCAGGATAAATATAAGCTTTTTTCTTCATCAAAGGTCCGTATTTTCGTAATTAAATTATTTACTACAGACTTGACATTTGATATGGAATATTTCTTCACGACGTGTCAAGAATAATCTGAAAGGGATCTGCATGAACCGCACGGGTTAAATATTTTATTGGGGTGTGTCGGGAGATGGTAGAAAATGTGCTTTCCATGAGTTGACATTATGGTGCTCAATTGCTGAGGACGTTTAGGAAATATCACCTCAAACCCCAATAAATTGGATAATAACAGAACAATGTTGCATAATGCTGCTACATAGGCCAATGTTGTAATTTTGTTCTGGTATACCAGAACGAAGTTCAGATTTGACGAAATATTTTTGCTGAACGAATAAATCTGCAAGACATTTTGGGTACATAAACATTATGTAGCCAGCGTTTTCCAGTGGAATAAAAATCTCAACTTTTTTTTGAAAAAAGTGGTGGAAGAGGCTGTGGATCACGATAAATACACATTTTTGCTATAAAGTAGAAAAAGGTATTGAATGTATTTCATTTCCTTTCTCAATATTTTTAAAAGCATTTTGCTACTTAATAATATTACGGACCACAACGTCAAACTTTGGTATATGTAACAGGGGTAAGGGTGGTAGATCTGGTAGCTTTTAAGTTTTAGCAGGTCACCTTTTGACAAATTCAAATAAATAAATCGATCAAAAATTGAGTTTCGTTCAAAGAAAAGCAATTTCTGACCGATTTATATAGAGTTGACAAAGTTGCCCCTGTGTACAAATTGTGTATCCCCATTTCACTGAATATAATACTACCTTTGCAAACACAAAAATTTTCTTAAAACGATTATTAAAATATTTTGTCAACAGTTGAATGTTTTGCATCACGTTTTCAAAAATGTAATAACATTGATAAAAATAAAGGGTATAAAAATAAAGGGTATAAAGTGTATAAAAACGTTTAAAAAAACCCGTTTGTATACATTTAATATAAGCCGGTATTTAAACCTTTTCTGTAAAACGTTGTGTGTTTGCTGGGACAGTAGCGGTTAACCCACATGGATATAAACCAGATATGTCTCGTCAGGAAGCACCCATTATGCAAATGATAAAAAAAACTGAAAATGTCATGAACGAAAGAGAGTAAAAATAGGTCACCAGAGCTGCCGAGAGCATTACATTTGTACAGGTCCAAGGGTATCATGTAGAACGCACGGGCCCCATTTTCGACAGAATTTGTGAATTGTTTAGTCGCCAAAAGCTTTTAGCTGGTTTTCGACTGCGCCAAAATCTGATTATTAACATGGGCGGGATGGGACCCTAAAAGCTATTTAAAACAGACTTTTTTAGTTACCAAATTCCTAGTGCATCAGTAACTTAGTAAGAGAGGTGCGCATTTCTTTCAATGAGTACTTTTTTCCATTGCGTTTTCACGGGCCCGTTTTCTTTAATGGTGGTTATACCCCGGACCCCATGGTACCCGCCATGCATGTACCGATTTTTCTTCTTTACGTAAATCAGAAAGTTTATAATTCGGTTCATCTTAAACATGTTAAAAGTTCTTCATTCTTTGTATGCAGTCGTTTCATAGCCAGGTTTATATATAGTTTGATATTGTCATCGCCACATAATTCACAAATTTCCCGTCATTTTGCTTAAGCCATGTAATATCCGATAACAAACATGTTGGACATTAGAACTGACATTAGCATTGAAAGCAGGAGATGAAAAGGTCAGGAAATTAAACAAAAAAATTAACATGTTCGATGCCGAGATTTCATAATTGCTTCATGTTCATGTTCGTTTTTAAATGTACCCGGAGACAATTATAATCAAGTTACGACAAACGTGAGTATTATTTTGTGAAGCACTACCTGCCGATCTAACATTGCCTCTGATTGGTCAATTACATGATATCTTCACTTTAATCACCAATCAGAATGGAGCTTTGAAAATAATTCACCCCTAATTTTTGCGTGGTAAATTATTCTAACAATATGTTGCTGATTAGTCCAATTGATAATGAAAACTTCTTTTTGACCAATCAGCAGGGTTAAAACATGAAATTTAATCAATCTCAGTAGGCCCAAAAGCATCATCAAAAAAGTTTGTAAAAATATGTTGATGTTCGTTTTTGCAAAATTTATCGTCAACACGACTATACCTCGCAGTCATTCTGGGAAATCTGTGTGTACTCGCAGAATGCGTACTATTTTTGTAGGTTTTGGCCTAAACACAGGAATCAGAACTACTATTCATTTTCCCATGTTTCAAACAAACCTGGATGTTAAACTAATTATCTACATGTGTTAAAACATACAAAAGTTTACCAAACGTCGATTCCTTTTAAACCCATATCGATGATATTTTGGCCCATCTTTGTTTTTAAAATGTTAAAAGCAGACGTGCTTCCATGGTTACATAAACACAAATGTATTGGACAAAATAGACCCAAATGATTTGATTTTTAAGAGCTTGCTTATTCTAACAACACGGAATCTGGTATTCTCGGTAGGAAGTGTCAGTAGTGACAAATGAACTTTACTATCTCACCATGTCAGGTCTTATTACGGATCTACTGTTTTGTTTTTCTTACGTATCCCAAAGGAAGATCCATCTATATCTGTCTCCGTGGGGTAGTAGCGCAGCGTTAGGCCATAACCTATTCATTTCTTTATCTGATTTGACTTTTCTGAATGAGATTTATTTTGAGCGACGTTTACACTAGGATCCACAACTATAACAACATGCCTATAATCAGGGCATACTTATTTAGCCCCAATACATTTACACATTCATTGAATGACCTTTGACAATTTGGGTACAGAAACTAATACTCTGCAACTTGAAGTCAAATTTTACACTATGGTTGTTTAATTGAGGTTATTGAACTATGCCTTTGGGATGAGGCCATTGTATGGTCCATAGTGATTTTTGCTCAAGTTCACCAAGAATTGTAAGTTACGCCTCATCAGTTGCAGTTGAGATTGGATTTCTCTTGACCCAGAGGCTGACAGTAAAATTGTTGTTGGGAGTCCGCCTTCTTTTACTGTATCTTCAAATCTGTTTCTGTCTTTAATTCTTCCCACGTCGGCATACTACTTTTATATGCTTTTTAGTCTGGCTTATTTTATTTGAGCCTGGTTCCACCAGTGGACGTGTCTCCATAATATGGGGCGACCGTTTAAACAAACTAAAAAATGAAACAAGAACTAATATGAATGCAAATCTGCAAAATAAACAATCTCCATGTGTAAATGTTGGTATTTTACCATCGGTCTTTATTTCAACAAGGAGGTCTATATTTTTGGCACACTTTGAGGAGAATTTGGCCCACTATGCGCTGGTCACATGACTCGATGATGCTGTCATAGCTATGGTTTAAAAGAAATTGTCGTTTGATAAACTTTGTATGTTTTAACACATGCAGATAATTAGTTTAACATCCAGGTTTGAAAGGAAACTGAGTGGGTAGTTCTTCTGATTCCTGTGTTTAGGCCAAAACCTACAAAATGTGTACGTTTTTTGACAGTGCACACAGAATTTCCAGAATGACTGATAGTGATAGTCGTGTTGACGATAAATTCCGCAAAAACGAGCAGTCGAGCACCAACATATTTTTACAAATTGATTTAACTTTTAAGTTAAATCAATTTGTAAAAATATGTTGAAAGCGTTTTTTTCCAAAATCGTATAATTATTTGAAAAACCTCACAACAAAACTCACGTTTGTCGCAACTCGATCATATTATATCTTCATGTACATTAAAAACGGACATGAACATGAAAAAATTATGAAATCTCGGCATCGAACATGTTAATTTTTTTGTTTAATTTCCTGACCTTTTCATCTCCTGCTTTCAATGCTAATGTCAGTTCTAATGTCCAACATGTTTGTTATCGGATATTACATGGCTTAAGCGAAATGACGGGAAATTTGTGAATTATGTGGCGATGACAATATCAAACTATTATATATATAAACCTATGCATGATTGCATACAAAGAATGAAGAACTTTTAAGATGGACTGATTTTTAGATTTACGTAAATAAGAAAAAGCGGTACAAACGCAATGGGAAAAAAGTACTCATTGATAAAAATGTGCACATCTCTCTTATAGTTAATGATGCACTGTGAATTTGGTAACTAAAAAATCTGTTTCCGTAGCTTTTAGGGTCCCATCCCGCCAATTTTAATAATCAGATTTTTGGTGCAGGCGAAAACCGCATTTTTGGCGATTCAATAAATAATTCACAAATTCTGTCGACAAAACATCATGGTACCCTTGGACCCGTATAAATGCTCTATGCGGCTCTGGTGACCTATTTTCCTCTCTTTCGTTCATGACACCTTCAGTAGTTTTTATCATTTACATAATGGGCGTTTCCTGACGAGACATAATCTGGTCTATATCAAAACGTTTTACAGAAAAGGTTTTTAAAAATGTCGGGTTATATAAAAGGTATATACAAACTTTTTTTTAAATAACATTATGTAACATTTTTGAAAACGTAATGCAAAACATACAAACAGAATGTTATTTAACTGTTGACAAAATATTTTGCAGAACTTTTTGACCAAAATATTTTACAATAACGCTTTAAAAACGTATTCATGATACATTTGAATGTTATTAAACATTTTTAATAATCGTTTTAAGAATATTTCTGTGTTTGCTGGGGTAGTATTATATTCAGAGAAAAGGGGAATGCACATGGGCAACATTGTCAACTCTATATAAATCGATCAGAAATTGCTTTTCTTTGAACGAAACTCATTTTTTGATCGATTTATACAGAGTTGAATTTGTAAAAGGGTGATCTGCTAAGCTACCAGAGTTACCACCCTTTCCCCTGTTTATATGTCAACATTTGACGGTAGGGTCAGTGTCCGTATATTATTAGCAAATGTTATCATAACTTTTTATATATATAAATATTGAGAAAGAAAAATAATACACCCAATATTATACCTTTTCTACTTTATAGCAAAAATGTGTATTTATTTTTCCTTTCTTTAAACAACTACCTTGTTTGACTTCAGATCACTGTCGAAAGACAAAAATTATAGAAGCCAATCTCTACGTTACATACTCTCCCATGGGAATGTAAAAGATGCGGCTATTGGCTGCTAGTTCCAATCATGACACATTTCGTATTTGTTTTGGATATACAGGGGTGAACATAGCTGGTATTGTATTAATATCAAGGATTACAATAATGTTTTTTACTGAAATGACTACAACTGAAAAAATAATATCCTGCCTACATTGTTTTACTGCAATGATTACAACTGAAAAAATAGTATCTTGCCAACCCACTAGCCTAACATGAAGAGGCGGCACAAAAAAAATTACATGGACGTTTAAAAATTAGTGACTTATCGGTTTGTTTGTTTGTTTTTGTTGTGATTTCATCTTCTTCTTCTAATGAATCACATGTCAAAATATCAACATTTATTCGTAAAGAAAAGATAATTAATGTCATGCGAATAATGCACCTCCCTGCATGGCAACATAAAGTGGATGAAAAAAGAAAATGTACTAACAGTAACAGTAACAGCACATGCAGTAAAAGAAATCGCGACTTATGTTCGAAAAGATCACAGAATTACCAACATCAATTCGTAAAGACAAGATGCAGGAGTATATCGATGTGGGCATAGTGAGCTTATGAACTTTGCAACCTGTCTCGTGCAATCCTATACCTGCCATGCCTATATTCAAATTACGTACAATCAAATCATCTAATAAGTAAACGAGTTTAACTAGGAGGCACTTACCATAGAGAGGTTTCTTCATTCACGTAGGTCTTTATTTTTTTCTTTCACTGTGTCCTTTCTTTTTTCTTCCCTATCCTAGTCATTTAATACCATTCACTATACAGTAAGCCGAAGAATTAAGGTACCAGTTGTGTTCACCCCTGTATATCCTAAACAAAGACAACTATGTCCAGATTAAAACAAACAGCCAATATCGGTACTCTTTAGCTCTGATTAAAGACCTTATTTGTTAAAATTGGTTAAGAATTCAAGAAACGGTGATCTAAAACATACGAAGAAACTAAGTCAAAATTTGCACCTGAAAAGAAAGGCTCATTTTGATTTAAAAGGTAGGCCACATCTATGTGGAAATCATTGCAGATTTATTATGATTAAATTCCTTAATTTTTGTATATGTATACATTTTTTGTATTTTGTAAGTATATACAAGGTTATTAACAAATTGTTCATCTTATTTCCACGTCAAGATGCACATTTTGCTTAAAATAAGTACGTAATTATGAACTACCCTTAAACATGGTCTAGTCGAAATCTGGCAAATTCCACTAACATGTGTGTCTGGTGAACCCTTTCTTCTCATATAAAACACATTTTATTTTGTTTTGAAGTCCCAAGGCATGTCAGGGAGCTCAAAGAGGAACAAAATATTTATCCTGAGTAAGCAATTGGACAACTGCAACTTAACAACATCTTTATGGAGATTATCCAAAGCTACAATATGATGCTTATTAAACTTTTAGCTCAGATTTAAAACCTCATTCGTTGAAATCGTCCAAGAAATAAATACACGAAAGATGCAAATTCAAAAGTTGCAGTTTGCTCCGTTGCATGACCTATTGATATGTACACAAAACGTTCTCAAACAAGAGAACTAGCGCACCGTGCTTTCCAGTAGCACATTGAAACTACAGTCGTGCTTTCATTGATTAAACCATCAAGTGCAAATTTTGATTTCGTTCCTTTCTTCATGTTCTTAGCCTATAGATTTAGATTTTATATCGCCGTTTCTTTCATTCTCAACCAATTTCAACAAATGAGGTCTTAAATCAAGCCTAAACTTTGAAAACTTGACTTGAGCATGTTCAGTGTTGCATCTCACGACGCCCTAAATTGTGGCATTTAATAGTGCTCGTTTATACATATTAAAAACTGTCACAAAAAGAAATTCACAAAAATACAAAACAATAAGTCAATTTTATGGATTCTCTGGAATGCATGTTTATAATTTATATCAAATTTACATGACAAATGTTCTCTGGTTTCCCAAGGGTGAGAAGAAAATTATCAACTAAAATAACCTTTTAAAATTGGTTTTACTAGTTAAGGGCAATATTTAACGGCGATGTGAGGCCCCTTAAGCATGTTAAGCATAATTATATAGGAAGAAAGTTAAAGAGAATCACTGTATGAGTATTTTATGGGAAATCCTATGCAAATATTGCACCTGAGTGTATCATGAATAGGATCTATAATGTCTTCACCATTAAAAAGATGGAGCCATATTCCCGCCCTGAAGCCTATTAAGCAATTCCAATTGAACTCCATACACCCCCAATGGAAGCCATGACCTTAATCTTCCACACAGGGGGTATAAATTTGAAATGGAACTACCTACTCAGGTAACCCATTTGAAATCCATACTCCCTGTGTGAGAGATTAAGCCCGGAGATTAAGATCGTTATCTTCTATAGGGGGTATGAATTTCAAGTGGAATAACCCCTTATACGATGTCTAGTCCTTGTATTATGAGCATTTTACATTTGACTCCAATTTCATTAATGTAAATATTCCAATGTTATTTTCAATTATATCAATAAACCTAATAACATATTTTCTGATTCAGAATGCAAAGTTCAGCAAGTTATCTCATACCAAAAATTGTTTAACTTACCTCACCTGAAATAATGTAATTTGTTCTAAATTTATTGAAACACAGTGTGCAGAATAAAGTGAAATTCACTTTATCTGAAGCAAAACACTTGCCTGGCTTGATATTGTTCTACATAATATTCACGATATTGAAGCACAGTGTGTATAATAAATTGAAATTCAAGCAAGAATAATGTACTATACGTAGGTGTATAGAGGAAAGTTGTAAGAACTAAAGGTGAAAATGAACAAATAAATAAATAATAAATAAATAAATAATATTTGAAAATATGGGCAATGTCAAAACCCCCACAACAAAAAACACAATATATTTATTATATCTTATTTATTATATTATTAGGATTATAATAATCAGGTTAGCCAACTGATCTGTATAAAGTGAAATAAAAACGTTGTGTTGTTATCTTGTTGCTAAGGTTACATAAAACTATGCATAATAGCGCATTATTTTTAAAGTATTCGGACAAAACTCAAAAACCTTTCGTAAATCTATATGAGACATCGCCCACGACTTGAACGCGGTCAGATTTTTAGTTGATAAAAGTAAACAATTAAAAGTAATACATAACAACCATAAATATTATTTTGTATACGTTAAGGGATGGGGTATGAACGTTTGGACAGTATTTATTGTAGGACATATAGAGCACATCAGACATATCGAATTGCATTCTGAATACGAAGAATGTCCTTCTGATATCAAATAATTTTGATTTTTTTGAAATTCACGATATAATACAAAATTTATGGCAAATGATTAAAAATTTCGGGATCTGGAATGAGTGTTTTGTGCGTTTGGACAGTATTTTTTGTGGGACATGAGAGCACATTAGGCATATCGAATTGCAAGCTGAATACGAAGAATATCTTTCTGATATCAAATAATTTTCATTTTTTTTGAAATTCACGATATAATACAAAATTTTATGGCAAATCATTAAAAATTGATATTTTTGATATTTAACAGTACTGGAAGTAAACTTTATAAATCTGATTTATACTTAACATGTATGTAGGTGGGATGAAAAGCCGACGATCAATTGAAAATTTTGACCTTTCGTATTGAAGATATGGATTTTTCCCAAAACACCAAAAAAATTAGGTCTTTTTGGGAAAAAAAAATCCATATCTTCAATACGAAAGGTTCAAAATTTTCAATTGATCGTCGGTTTTTCCTTCCTGCTACATACACTTTAGGAATATATCATTAGATTTATAAAATTTACTTCGATGACTATTATAATATCAAAAATTTGACAAATATCAAATTTTAATAATTTGTCATAAAATTTGTATTATATCGTGAATTTCGTGAAATCGTGAAAAATGAACAATATTTGATATCAGAAAGACATGTTTCGTATTCAGAATGTAATTCGATACGTCTGAGGTGCTCTCATGTCCCACAAAAAAATACTGTCGAAACGCCATAAACGCTCATTCTAGATCCCTTAAATACCTCTGCCTTCTGATTTTGTCAATGTATTTCTCTACCATGTCTACAGGACTCCTGATTGTTAGCACACGCTTTTGCCAAATAAAATATAGCTAAATTAAAATCCTTTAGTTGGAACTACCAATTAATAAATGTCATATTTTTACATTTGGGCTTGGGGGAGTAAAAATTGGCAAAACGTGTACTTTGGCACGTTTTTTGCAGTCACAAAATGCAAAGACTTGACACAAGTCCAGCATTTAGATTTTAAGTATAAGATGTTACTCTCGATCTTACTATTTTAAGTTCATCCTATAATCATCTGTATAGAATAAATATAGATAATGTGTTTGCTAAAATTATTAGAGTACATAAGTCTTTAGGTTGACATGCCTGTTTTTGGGGCCTAATTTCCCAAAATTGCCCAAATATTACAATTTTACTTTTATTACCAGTTAATTCCAACTTAATTACAAAATAAGTCGACACACGAGAGGAATGGTATGGGTTCTCTAAAGTAGATCACAAGGATTGATATAATTTTTTGTCCCATATAATTATATGATTATTCTCATGAGGAGTTAAACGCACAAAACTTTTATTTTGATGTACTATATGCCTTGAACTATAAATGCGACTAGAGCTTGCTTAATCTATTTCCTATAATAATACCAACAAGTAATTACTCCCCCCCCTTAATGAATGATCATTATTCAACATGTTCATTATTATTCCAAAACCATTATTATGCCAAATTTGGGATATGCAGTCGAAGTGGAATTTATTTCTGCGCTCTATGACACCTCATGTGTTGCAATGGTCCCAATATTGATGCTGCAGCATACATTTGAATGAACGTAACCAAAGATTGTAAAGTTGCAGTAAAATCTATTGCCTTGTATTCAGTATCCATGAATCTATTGAAGGAAATCTGTTCAGCTCTCATTTGATGACCTTTTTGTTTCATGCATTTTCAATGGGATCAAAACATGTGATAATCAATAACAATTGACATAATTCAGTGATTATTATTCACGTAATGCCAAATTTAAAACATGAAGATTTGAATATTTTTCTGACAAACAATGGCCTACATTTGTAAGGTATCCTTTCAGTGGTCTATAGATTCAAAATTTCTTGATAGGGGGTGTTGCCAACAGATGTAACCCTTGGTCTTCCACTTCTTGTGACCTTCTTGGGCCCAGAAAACATTGAACTTGTCATGTTTTGGGATTAAGCAAACAATGACCACTGATCTTATTTTTTTTTATTGATTATCACATGTTTTGACCTTCTCTAAATTCACGAAACATGAAGTATAATCCAATGAGAGTCGATAACATTTCCTTCCATGGATACTGAATACATGGCAATAGGATCTTGCTGCAAGTTTCAAATCTTGGGTTACTTTCATTTAAATGTACGCTGCGACATCAATATTGGGACCATTGCAACAAATAGGGTGTCATAATGCGCAGAAATAAATTCTGCTTTGAATGCATATCCAAATTTGGGATACGATCAACCGTTTTGGAATAATGGTCATTTATTTTTAAAGGGGGGAGGGGTAATTAATTATTGATTGGTGTTAATTAATGTTATTAGTATTCTTAACTATAAATGTTAATGTTAATGTTAATGGCTAAAACTGAAGACCAAGAGCGCAAGAAGACCGTAAGTCCACTTGGCCCCTCAACATGTATACACTACAGTTACGTACAGTTTCTTAGGGTTTCATAATGTTTAATACATGTTACAGGGTGAAAACATCAGGAAAGGTTGTGAAAGATTTATTTTGCCCCTGAACATGTATAAAACATGACCAAACTATACGATACTATACGCAACTTTAGTGTATACATGTTGAGGGGCCAAGTGGACTTACGGTCTTCTTGCGCTCAGGTCTTCAAGAAAAATATGACACCTGCCATCCAACTCATCGTAAGATGTTTCATGATCGACATGCTAACAGAACTTTTTGTTTAGCAAACATTGGAACTGATATCATTTGAAATGCTAGTAATGTGCATCAAATGCCATCTCTTTGTAGCTAAATGAATTTCTTCCCCGGTGGTATTGGCAGGAGGTGGGTACGTTTGACCTATATATTTCTTGACGTACAGGGTGTGTCAAAAGTAAGTGGTACCCTATACCATCTAAGTGGTATTATAGTTGTCACGATAATCTGAAGTTTTACCCGAGTTTTACTTCAACAACAAATACTTTCCTTTACTTGCACTACACACAATTTATTTTGCTATAAATAACAAGCCGTTTTCTGTCGCCAAATCTCTACATGTCATGTACATGATTGCTAATCTGGTAATTGAGTAGTGTCAAAGATACTAAAAATAAACTTATTTTTAGGATCTTTGGTTGTATCGTCAATGTTTTGTCAAAATGACCACACAGAAGGAAGTTCCAATAATTTGAAGCACCCATGGCTTAAACCCACACTTTGGAAAACAGATGTGGTTATGAGAATATAATTTATATTATAAACACACCAGTAGATACCAAATAATTACGAGGATTCTTCTAAACAAAACTCACTAGTTTTGACGATTTGGCTTTTCATTGTCGAAAAGCATCATCAGAATATTGAGTGACATTCTTACATCCTCTGTTGCCGGGATTCGTCCAACCTGAAGAAGTGATCATCAATCAATATTCTGATGATGCTTTTTGACAAAAGCGAAACCGTCAAAACTAGTGAGTTTTGTTTAGAAGAATCGTCGTAATTTATTTTCAAACCTGATGAATCTAATCAGTGCCAGTAGATACTAAAATTATTATTAATTACTAATTACTGATGCATGGCATATTGGATTAGTTATCCCATTTTGCAAGACCGTTAGACTGTCCCACAGTCTCGGTTCCATCTCTGTGTAAATAACTAGAGCTAAAACCACCTTCTCCTTCACTCCAAAGATTAAAACCAACACACCACTAAGCCCTAACTAATGGCAACAAAGTTATAGTGCTCCTAGAGCACTGTGTGTCGACGAAAACTCAATTAATCTACAGACCAACTTGGGGTTTTTTTGTGGCGCCCTCTACGGAGGCGCCACAATATATAGGCATGACTTTGGGAAAATCTTCTAATTTCACTCTTGCTAGATTGACTTCGCAATTGTTTTGCTAAAATTATGCCCAGCAGCCAGCTCATAAATAAAACCACAATTTGCTTGGATTTTATTTTATTATTGTTTTCTGATATGCACGGGATAAAATGGTGAGCGTATATTCTTTGTTTAAAATACAAAATTAGGATTTATAAAAACACCAAATAAATCCTGACCTTTGTATGCGTTCAACCAGTTTACCGTGTGCCTTAGAACCCGATAGACGGTGACATTTGACCATACACTAGGATCCACAACATGCTCATCTATCATGGGAACAGTCCTTGAAAATTTGGTACACAAACTCATACTCTGCAACTTGAGGTCAAATTTTGCACTATGATTATGTAATTGAGGTTATTGGACTATGCCATTGGGATGAGACTCTTGTGGTCCATAGTGATAAGATCAATTAACGAGGCCTCAATAAACTGATGGCTTTTGTTTGCTAATGACCATAGAATCTATATAGTGGTTATTGCCATGGAGGTAGTACTAGCTACTACCTCCATGATTGGGTTAAGTAAATAACTAAAGTCTGTTATCTACCCAGCAATGTTTGCTTATCTCAATAATTGTAACAAATTGTAGTGTAATATTAATGGTACAAGACCAATGAAGACAGAAAAGGCAAACAGACAGAAATTTAGAGTTTTAAATTAGAGAGTTGACAGGAAGTTGTAAGAGTTAAATTGTTATGGATATAATTGGTGTAAGCGCGAAAATGTTGAATGTCAGATCAAAGTCATCCGAATTAAGTAATGTCAATCACAAATTGTTACAGGTCATTTGAGGTGGACTAAGTTTATATTTGGATTGTCAGAACACCTTCCCCAATCAAACACATTTCTCTTGCATTTGATCATCTTCTACTCTTCCCTAGAAAAATCATTATACCAAATCTACACACCATGGAATTCACCATATCACGTCCAAGTTCACACTGGGCGCCACATTCCTTTTTTAAAGGAATTTTTATTTATAATAGCTCTCCTAATCCGAGACTGTTCCGCTTTGATAGTAAACTCCCTTCCAAATAATTATCAAGCTATGTAACGTGACTGTGGCGTCAATTATGATAGCCCCGCCCCATTGTTAATTCAAATATGGTATGCACATTACATGCATGACCCAGTTCTATTGTCATTTTGCGCGCGCGTTGGTTATTGTATTTTATTATTGTTTTCTGATATGCACGGGATAAAATGGTGAGCGTATATTCTTTGTTTAAAATACAAAATTAGGATTTATAAAAACACCAAATAAATCCTGACCTTTGTATGCGTTCAACCAGTTTACCGTGTGCCTTAGAACCCGATAGACGGTGACATTTGACCATACACTAGGATCCACAACATGCTCATCTATCATGGGAACAGTCCTTGAAAATTTGGTACACAAACTCATACTCTGCAACTTGAGGTCAAATTTTGCACTATGATTATGTAATTGAGGTTATTGGACTATGCCATTGGGATGAGACTCTTGTGGTCCATAGTGATAAGATCAATTAACGAGGCCTCAATAAACTGATGGCTTTTGTTTGCTAATTACCATAGAATCTATATAGTGAAAGATTGCCATGGAGGTAGTACTAGCTACTACCTCCATGATTGGGTTAAGTAAATAACTAAAGCCTGTTATCTACCCAGCAATGTTTGCTTATCTCAATAATTGTAACAAATTGTAGTGTAATATTATTGGTACAAGACCAATGAAGACAGAAAAGGCAAACAGACAGAAATTTAGAGTTTTAAATTAGAGAGTTGACAGGAAGTTGTAAGAGTTAAATTGTTATGGATATAATTGGTGTAAGCGCGAAAATGTTGAATGTCAGATCAAAGTCATCCGAGGTGAATTAAGTAATGTCAATCACAAATTGTTACAGGTCATTTGAGGTGGACTAAGTTTATATTTGGATTGTCAAAACACCTTCCCCAATCAAACACATTTCTCTTGCATTTGATCATCTTCTACTCTTCCCTAGAAAAATCATTATACCAAATCTACACACCATGGAATTCACCATATCACGTCCAAGTTCACACTGGGCGCCACATTCCTTTTTTAAAGGAATTTTTATTTATAATAGCTCTCCTAATCCGAGACTGTTCCGCTTTGATAGTAAACTCCCTTCCAAATAATTATCAAGCTATGTAACGTGACTGTGGCGTCAATTATGATAGCCCCGCCCCATTGTTAATTCAAATATGGTATGCACATTACATGCATGACCCAGTTCTATTGTCATTTTGCGCGCGCGTTGGTTATGATCAACAGACTATCAATGAAAACCCATTTCAAATATCGCCTTGCTTGCAGAGCTCTACATTGATTGGTCAGGCTAAGTCGCCGCTTACACAAACGGCAAGACACGGATGTGATATATGTGATATATAGAAAACTCGTCTGACCCAGGATCGATATCGGTAAAAGTGAATTCCCACAAAATGCTGGGAACTGGAAGGCAACTTGCCTACAGATTGGGAGGGTCCATGTATCGGGTTTATTTAATGTTATATAATCTACATTACCAGTCGTTCTCCATGGACCCGAGGGAGGGTCTACAAGACCGTCCGTCTATCCATGCCTAGGTGAAATAAACCTACTCATGTGATTATTTAGCCATGGTCTGGCCTGCAGCTGTCTACTGTTTTCCTGGGAAACAACTATTTCCAATGTAGTGGTTTAAGCGTCTTAGCTCACCATTAGCATGATAAGGGAAACACATGGGCTGGTAAGGCACCAGACACAACTTTGTTCGATCTTTGGATCGACCGTCGATGCTGCTTAATGAACTATTAACTAATTAATCAGAATTATTAAACTCTAATTTTATATTGGTCAATATCACTACAAGCACAAATTACTATTTTATTACAATTAACAATAGAAAATTAATTAATTTCATAAATATAATAAGGATCGACCAAACATCGATGGTCGATCGAAAGATCGAACTAATTTGTTTCTATTGCCTAAGTTGTAATCACCTGTACCCATCCACCTTATACATACAGTGCAACAGGTTACATGAAACTATCATTTTCCCCCATTGCAGATTGCAAGAGGCGAGTGTTTCGGTGGGATCTCTCGACTAGCTGGTGCCATAGAGGAAATCCGAGCAGAAGGTGGTAATGTCATTCTATTGGATGGCGGCAACCAGTTTGAAGCTACCTCATGGTTTGCAGAATACAGGGAAAAAATATCCGTCCATTTCATGAATCGTACCAGATATGATGCTATGGTAAGTAACCTAATAAATAAAAATTTCAATGTTTCAATGTATTGAAAAACGTCAATGATTTTCCACCATTGACTTGTCAATTATGTTTCAATCTATTAACATTGAAAACATTAAATTGTCAATGTTTTATACTTGAAAAGGGAATTCAATAGTACTTTCTAATAGTTTATACTTAATTGATTAACAAAGAGAACATAATAACAACCACATCAGCGATATCACAGTATATGTCAATGCTACAAGTGACTGGTACATGATTACTTTGATTTTAAAGCTTGGAAGTAAAGATTTAAAATATGTTAAAATCATTTTGTCGACTTGTGCTCATTATCTTAGAGCGGGTCACAAACATTCAACATGTTTTCAATTTTTTTTATTTCAATGTCAATGGTCAATGTTTTTAACATCGCAACAGCTTAATTTCACCGTGTTAAGATCTTTTTGGGACATCCTGTATTCTCTGTTTGTCTGCCAATTACCTCTTGTAACAGGCAATGTATCATAACAGCAATACGATAAGAAATGCTGTTCCTTTGTGCCTAGATAATCCCCTAAATCTGGGCATTTTACATTTAACCCTGAAATGAGACTTGGTCTTCCGTTGTTTACAAAGAGCAGACGTGATGTAAGTCATTCTACCTTCTGATTTTTTCTTCAAACTTTTGAACAAAAAGCGGGAATATGAGCTTTATCAGTAATAATCTCAGTATTGTCTACAACGCAGAGTGCCAAAATACTATATTCGCTCTTTCCTTCCACTTGCTTTTTTTTCCTTATTGTAACATTAACCCCGCATGGCTATATAGGCTAAAAATACCACGAGGACAACCACTGTGCAAGCATGAATCCCACGTGATCAATGATACAACATGATAAATAGGACGTCTAATGGAGCAATCTGCACATTTTGAATTTGCACCTTACTTGGGATTTGGGATCACCTTGTCTTTATTTCTCTATACCAATTTCAACGAATGAGGCCTTAAACCGAGCTGAAAGATGCCGCAATTGGTTCTAATCATTCCTATCTATCTTTGTTTAGGATATACAGGGGTGAAACTATTAACTGGTTGCCTCCTGCATAATATTATAGTCTATATATATATACCTCCAGTCACCGGCGCTAGCTTTGAAGTTCAGCTTGTGCTGCGTTGGCTTAGCGTGATTTCTTGCGTGTACATATGCGACACGTTGATCACGCGCGTAAAAGTATGTACACGCACTAACGCTAATCTAACGCAGAACATGCTGAACTTCAAAGCTAGTGCCGGTGACTGGAGGTAGATAGTTGTGGTACCACTTTGTTGAAGTGGGACTAGTCCAGCTCCTTTTACGGCTGCCAATAGTCGAATAAAGCTGTAAAGGTTGTTACAAAAAATTTATACAATTCAGAAAATACATGTAGTATTAGGCAAACATGTCACTTGTTGATTGTATTGAATTTTACTTGCTCGTCAAGATAGTTTCTAAAGCTACTACATAAGCTTTGTTTCAATAAAATCGGTAGTCTACAAACGAAGATATAGCCAATTGTGTAAAGTAGTCCTAAAACAGCTTGGGCCACTTTCGTGTCTTTGTGAAGCAAAAGTTACTGAATTGAACTATGTGGAGAATTGTGGTCGGTGCTCTTAAGATAGGTAATTGTAAACGATGGGGCTTTTGAATATTATATTTTTATTTACTAATGTGAATTAAGTGAAAGAAAAACATGAAAAACCTTCGCCTTTGTTCTGAGATCTTTGACGATAAGCCTGAGAGCTTATTTTACGCGGTACAAACTTGATGTGCGAAATTGTCAAAAAGTGGCTCAACGCGGTCGATTAATGGTAAATAGCGTTTGAACATGAACTAGGAAAGACACCAAGTTAACTTTTTCTGTTTAAATAGCCAAGATATTGCTGATTCTACTGCATGTCGTATTGACCCCTTTTAGATTTTCCTGAATAGCAAAAAAAAAGTGCAATTGCTAATCATGAAAGTCGATTTATACGCAATACAAGCTTGATATTGTTGGGTTTCGTAATACACAAGAAATGCAGTCAGACCAATAGATATAAGAAGAGGCTTATTTATTCATCATACACGAACTGAAACATGACAACAACTGACCAAAACATAACTGACCATGTGGTTTTAGGCCCACAGGTTTTATACCGGTCAAGGATTAGGGTGGTGTGCACAAAACTACTGGGGGTAAAAGGGTACTAAGTGCAAAAGGCCTAAGGGAAATCATCAGATTGGGTTGCCAAAAATAGTGCCCTAGATTTTATTACCAAAAATCCACATACCCAGGATCCCAACAATATATGCGCGAAAAAGTCTAAAGTGGCCCAACTCGTATTCTGGACGATGTAGTTAATTGAGCATAGCGTTTGACCCCGAACTAGTAAAGAAATCAAGTTTTTCTGTTAGCCTAGATGTTACTGGTTCCAATGCATATAACATTGTTGCCATGCTCTCTTTTACTTTTTTCTGAAAAGCGAAATTGAAAATGTATAATTTTTATTGTTACAGTCTGTATAACCGTCAATCAGAATATACATTGGAAATTACAACAATTCAAAGTCATATCATTATTTTGCTTTATAATTCATAATCATTTTAGAATTCAAAAAGTTTGAAATTACATAACACCTCTCAATAGTCGGGCAATATGTAAAGTTCAAATAGTCATAGGATGTATTAGATGTATAACGATCGAATAAAAATTGTACTGTAAACAACATAGTTTGTAGTCTTCCAGTAAATCCTTCAACTACAAAACTTTAAACTATGCCGATTTTTATGAAACCATACACTGCTAATACAAAAATACTCAATGTTGAGTAAAAGAAAACAACAGAGCAACAAAATGAGTGAATAGAATAGCTCAATGTTGATTAAGTTATACTCAAATTATGTAAAAATGTATTTATCAATAATTTGACTCATTTGTTGCCATGTTCCCTTTT
The DNA here is from genome assembly GCF_039555335.1 of Amphiura filiformis. Classification (NCBI taxonomy): domain Eukaryota; kingdom Metazoa; phylum Echinodermata; class Ophiuroidea; order Amphilepidida; family Amphiuridae; genus Amphiura; species Amphiura filiformis. The sequence continues at coordinate 46,250,669 of NC_092629.1, read as the reverse complement.
TACTCAACATTGAGTAATTTCTACAAACCTTTATTTAGAGTGTATACATTAAAATTGACGTGATTTAGCACTTTATTTTGGTACGAGCTTCGAATTTTTGCAGTGAACTTATTCGACAACACTATTTGTTATTGTCTAGAAAACTTAAGTACTCTGCCTATAGAGTAAATAACGGTATTAAAAATTTGGCAAAGTATTTGTTTTTGAGAGTTTTAAGTTTCAGTTTTCAAAGTAAGTTATTATCAAATAATCTAAATAGTTAATGTTTTCATACCGATATTTAATGTTATTTTGTTGAGCGCGGAAACATTACAAAAATTAATTGATTTTGTGGATAAGCCTAATAAACGAACCCCGCGAAAAACAACACTTGTTTTTAAGTTAAATAGAGCTAAAACGTAAACGTTTAATATTAAATTTTCATAGCGACTGCACTTTAAGACTATCTGCTTGTACTCAGCTGGATTTTTGGACGTATTTCATTAAACTACGGTTCCTCTGTTTCCCTTAAGATCCTATACAGTCTACCACATAATATCCGTTAAACGTCAGTGTAAAGCATTATTGCAAACAAAATTGAGCAAAACTGACATAATTTTATCAGATTCGCGCACTGTTAATGATTCAGTTCCTTCAGACCTGTAAGTCAGATACCTGTGGGTTTTAGTTCTACAATGTCGAATATAATGAGAATGAGGTGCTGCAGATCCTAGGAGTCACAGTCGACAGCATGAAAGCTAACCTGGACAAAGCACATTTCCATTGTCTCATCCAGAGCAGGACAGAGACTGGGCGCTCTGAAGAGAGATGCAAATAAACTTGATGTCAGAGGCAGAGCCCGGGCAGAGCAACCGTTTCCCAGACTCAGGTTCGCAGTATGATGGTATATGCCTCACTGTCTTGGATGAGTGCCAGCCAGTAGCATGGCAGGGGGCAGACTGCCCCCCCTCCTCCGACTTCTAAAATGGGGACGCAGAAGTGGAAAAATGGGGACGAGCAGAAGGGGAGAAAAGAGAAAAAGAAGGGGAAGGAGAGGGAGAAAGAGAAGGGAAAGGGGAAGGAGAGGGGAAAGAGAAGGGAAATGGGATGAAGGGAAAGGGAGGAGAGGGAGCGTAAAAGTAGGGAAGATACTGACGTTTGTCCCCCCCCACCCTCGGACTGAAGTGGCTGCAACAACGGTGCTCTACATAATGCACACTAGCTTGTGCCCACCAGACCTGAAGGCACTGCTACCAAAGCCATTTGTAGTCAGAAGAGCTACCCCGAACTCCAGCTTGTCCATGCCTTGCCATGCTCTCACAGTACCAGTTTCTAGAACCATCTACTGGCAGGATCTTCACCCACGCTGCAGTTTATGTTTGGAATAGCCTACTACAATAGATGAAGTAATCGGAGACAGGCGGCCATAGTTTTCGATCTCATCAGAGAAAATGGTACTCTCAGTTCTTTATGCTAATCACGCTTTATGGCTTTAAGTGACCCCCCTCCCCCGTTGAAATGACCACACTCTATAGTTTATAGCCTTTCACAACATTTATCTAACAAGCTAAAAAGGATCTTATATATTGCTTTTTATTTTGACAGTCTTGTTCATAAATCAATAGAAACTGATGGGTATCAAAAATACTACCAATCATTTTGAAACAGTCTGTACCCATGGTACCAGTCCCATTATATACGAACGGCTTTGTACAGAGAAAAGTGGAGGTGTGTGAAAGCATCAATCATTGTGTCGCCCCAAGATATAGAAAGATTGATTATGTGATGAAATACAAATTTATGGTTTTGATGGCTGCTAAATAGCTGTCAAAATAAAGGTAAAGAAAACATATTTCTGGGTATTGGTATATCAAAATGGCAGAGTGTAATCATAGTCTATGGTGTAATCAATCTGCATTTTGACGACAGGCTTATAAATGACAATAGTAGCATTTTAAGCAGTAGAAAAGGCAAGCACCCGGCAGAGCTGCTCATCAGTCCGAAGGGCCATTAGGTTTAGGCAGGCTTTGGGGCATTTTAGGTTAGAATTAAGGTCAGGAATAGTCCCGGGAATTAGGGTTGGGGTTAGCATTATAATTTAGGGTTATTATTTAGGACAGGGTTAGGTTGAAGCCAACCGATGGTTGATGAAACGTCCAGAAGTTTTGACTGGTCTTGATCAGATGAAATTCTTTATATTACGAATAATCTACAGACCCGATGAATTTATTCAAGGAAAAGGGTTAGGTTAGGTTTGTGTTTAGGGTATAGTATCAGGGCATAGGTTTATAAGTTAAGGTTAGTGTGAAGTTTATTGGATAGGGTATGGGTTAGGATTTATAACTAAATTATTAGGATTTCGGACTATTGATCCTTCGAATTATCGACCTCTAACTCTTAAGGCCACATTGTTCTTTTTGTTCTCGTCCAAAGGGTTTTGGAAATTAAGTAATGACGGATGGAGGTGGGGGTTTTCAACGCAAAATTAGCATTGCCAGATAGCACGCAGTTGCAGTCTTTTAATCGACACATTCTTGGAAAACGATGAGGAACTTTATAAGGTTCTAGGACTAGGAGTTGAACATTACAAAAACGTCTTTAAAGGAATTTATTTTGTTTGATTTAAATTGTTATCTTCATAATGAATCACTGGTTCATTATGAAGATGATTATTTCATTATTGCAACTAACCCTAATTCTAATAGTAACCCTAAACCTACTCTTATTAAATGCTGTGCATAATTATAGTAATCGAAAAAATACAAATTATAGATAAACTATAGAAAACGATGCAAGCCAAAAACTCAATACTATAAAATGTGGGCTAAATCTAAAGCATCTGTGGATAAAGTTAAGGCTCTGTGTGCGTACCTTTGGACTTTCAATCAGCATGATCACCTATTAATGCTATCTTCAATCTGAAATTACCTGGTGGGCACAAACGATTTAATGCTCTTTGGTTGTCATAGCTGTTTAAGTGGGGTGTTAAATGAAATACTGACCTTTCACTTGAACTTAACACTTGGACGAACTGGACGCATTAACAGCTGTTTCAATCAACATCAATAATAGTCAACACAGATTTATTTCATATTCAACTGATGGGATATGTATACAGTTATTATGTGTGGACCACATCTGATGGAGCAGCAGGACGCAGTTTCCAATTTAAGGTTTCATTATTAACGCCTATAATGTAAAATGATACACATTCTATCCTAAACTTACAAGACTTCATGTCCCGGGTGCGATACAGGGTTCACGCCTTGCAAAATATGCGTGTTTTGATTATTTAATTATTGGTTTCACATACAAGCTTATCAACTAACACACTAACTTACTAAATAGTTAATTTATTAACTCACTAACTAACCCTCTAACTTACTAACTTACTGATTTGCTTACGCACTTACTTGCGCACTTACTTACGCAAATATTTACTTCAATATTTCCTAAACTCTCCTTGTACTCTGTACTGGAATATAATACGCATAAAGGTTGTAAGAATCAAAATTATATAATTTAGAAAATAGTATTAGGCAAACATGTTCTACTGCATATCACATTTACGCAATGACCTCTTTTATTTTTTTCTGAACAGTAAAAATGCAATTGCTAATCATGAAAGTCGGTTGCAAGCTTGATATGCGCGAAAATGTCAAAAGTGGTCCAACTCGTGACGATTTATTTAATTGAGCATAGCGTTTGAGCCCGAACTAGTAAAGAAACCCAGGTAGAGTTTTTCTGTTAGCCAAGATGTTACTGATTCCACTGTTGCCATGATCTCTTTTATATTTTCTGAGAAGCGAAATTGCAATATTTTGTTACAGTCTGTCTGTATAATAACCTAAAGGTCGTGCATGCAATGGTCGTATCTAAATGTATTTTTAAATTGCAATATTGTTATTTATACGTCAAAACGTGAGCTAAATGTGGAAGTACAAAAAGTCCGGACCTACGCTATTTCCCATTGTCAAAGCAAAGTGTGAAAGAGGTTCACGGTCAGGTTTAACCAAGGATGCAGTGATACCGGAGTACTGACTCTATTCGGTATGCTGTCGAATGATGAACAACTTGTAACACTTTATTCCATCAACGCTGCAGGTGTTTAGCAATTAAATGTTAAATTTATAACAACACTTAAAGGAAGGTGTGTATATATAACAGCAACTTGATAACACGCTCAGTGCTTTCATTGCGGTAAAATTCTATGGAAAAAGAAGTCAAATTCGAAACCAATTCGAAAAGTGCACAGTTAAAGTCATTTGATTTGGTTTTGGTAACATTAATATTAAGAGCTCGGATAGCGACGTTTTCATGTATTTTTTGTGGGACCTGAGAAGCGAAAAATCTAAATTATTTGATATCAGAAGGACATTCCTCGTATTCAAAATGCAATTCGATATATCTGATGTGCTCTCTTATCCCACAAAAAATACTGTGCATCCGTTGCTATAATATTAAGGTATTTATAAAGGTACATGCAGAGATAGGAAACTTAGATGATATGGCTATAAGCTGTTGATATCCAAAGTACATGTTGCTTGCATAAATGCGGATAGGCGTTTTTACACTATGCTGACACAAACGCACAACTGATTCAAATAATATAACGGTGGTCGGCCCGATATCTTAGGTACGCACATAAAATCCAAAATTCGTTTCACGTCCCCTACATTTTTGGAAAAGTGGGGAGGGGGATGTGTTTGTTTTTTGTTTTGTTTTTGTTTGTTTGTTTGTTTCTTTGTTTGTGTTTTTGTTGTTGTTGTTTTTTTGGGGGGTTTTATTGTGTTTTTTTTGTATTTTGGTCTGTTGTTTGTTGGTGTTTTTTGTATTTTGTTTTGTTTGTTTGCTTGTTTGTTTGTTTTTGGGGTGGCAAATAAATAAGATTGACATTGCTAGTACTTAGTAGTAGTAGTTTTCAGCATCTGCTAGGAAAACGATGAGGTCCTTTTTGTTTAAGAGGGGTACTCATGCTGACTAATAAACTTGTTTATCAGCAAAAATGTAATTCTATGATATGAGTGTATATTGGTACTGCGTTGGCATGTCAGCCCAACCGAAAGATATCAACATATTAAAATACAAATAAAACGTTCATTCCTTTGTCGCTTTAATATTGGGGGAGTGAATGAGAGGTGTAATGCTTAGTTTGGATCAATTACTCCAAAATAAAGAGCAACCTTTATTTTAGTCACCATGGTAACTGAATAATTTGTTTATAAGTTACCAAAGATCATCATGATAGGTATATCGGTTTATATCAAGCACTTGTTATTTGAATTAAAAGAAATTATGGAATATTATATTTGTATATACTCCCCATTCCATGAAAATACAGCACTAATTATTTGGGATTCAAAAAATATGATTAACTTCTGCTAAATGAAACATAGCTCAATCCTAATCATTCATTTAGTTCTAACTGGCAACAAAAGTTAAATTTCGCTATTTGTCCAAATTTATGAATTAAAAACCAAAAACATGCATTTGTAGTGTCTTTTTCACATGTTGTGACAATCAAGTCTAAAGACTTGTAACGCGAAGTCTAATATCAATTTATGCATTCTAATTTTGAAAAAGACATGTTTCATTTCTCGATCATGTCGATTGTCAGAAAACATGCCGAAAATACATGTCTTTGGCTCTTTTTCCAAGAAATTAGTAAAATAGTGAACTTTTTTTTCTTTTATCTCCACTTAGTATAAATGAATGATTAAGAGTAAGATACGTTTCACTTTGCAGAACTTACTAATATTTTTAATCCCCAAAAATTAGTGCTGTATTTTTCTGGAATGGGGAGTAGGTGGGCACAATTTCATAAAACACAGATTTGAAATATTGTGATAAAATCTCTTTTCACATACTTTTGAAAGTAACACTAAAGAATCAGCATGATTTAATACCTGGGGCATATATTGTCAAGTTGTTATTGGTATGTTCATCTTCTACAGCAAAATAATGCAACCCTGTTATACATTCTTCATCAGATACGTTCTTTTTCCATTGTAGTACTTTAATCTAACCTACTTCGCTCCGTGCGGGAGTTAAGCAGTAAACGACGTGTTTAAAACAATATTTTGTATTTATCAAATTTCATGACTTTTTGTTCTCATTTTTTGTGACCCAATACGAAAAATATAAATTTTCGTTCAAAGAGTATATCTTGTGATGCCCCTGGTTCTCAGTAGTGGTGCCTAAAATGTTTGAGTTTTGGAAACATGCTGTTGCCAATTTAAGGAATTTTATAAGTTAACAATTACATGAATGTAACTTTATGGTTTCTTTACAAAAGTTCAAGGCTTCATGAAGTTCAATATTTCCTTCTTCTTCTTCTTCTTCTTCTTCTTCATCTTCTTCTTCTTCTTCTTCTTCTTCTTCATCTTCTTCTTCTTCTTTCTTTCATTTTTTTAAAGCAAGATTTCCTAAAGTTACCCAGCTGCAAAATGCATCGCAGAAACACAATGCATAGTACTAGGTAGGCCTATGTATTTTAATGGGAGTGTCATTTGTTTGTCATCATATCCAAACCCATAGCCCGTCTTAAGCATGTATATCTTATTGATCTGATTCAATCACCATATTTAAAATGAATGTGTGATTTAAAAATACCGAAAAATCCGTCTTATTTATCAGCAATTTCCATCTGTAAAAAGTATATAATTTCCATAGCAAGGCCGAGACCAAATTTCATATTCGTCTCAGATCTCAACCGGGATAATTCGGCGAAAGTTGAGTGATCAAAATGTCTACCTATGTATCTGCCGCATCAAGAGTTCAAAGTATTGGAAAGAATTTCTAACCTTTGTTGATAATATCTCTATCTGGGTACAATTGAAGCCAATTACGCGTCACCATTATTGAAGGTAACCGTTGCAAAACAAAATGGGTTCCAGTGACTGCATCTATTGTTGACATGACAAGTTTTGTACCATTATTATTTTACGTTTGGCACTTTTCTATCGCGTGAGATTTCATATAAATATAAAATATATTCTTGTCAAAATACAAAATTTTAATAATTCAGATTTGAAAATCAATATCTCGATATAGGAATAACATTAAAACGTTCATGGCAATTCTAAGGATGACTATAAAAACTATAGACAGAGTAATTACATTTTTTGGGGAAACAAAAATAGTGTTTTGCCCGATAGTTCATTATTGTTTATAGTACGCACGCGTTCGTCGCTTCACTTGTCATGATGACAATGAACTTGGATGCCGTTGCACTTTTTGACGTTACAAAAGACGACCGTTTGGTGCAAATTTATAACTACAAATTAGAGGCTGTGCTATGGGATGTCAATTTGCCCCCAAAAAGGTATATAGGCCTGATAAATAAATAAATAAATAAATAAATAAATAAATAAACATATAGATTAAGTAAAGTAAGTAAATGGCGAACAAAAATAATTTCAAATGGAATAAGTAAATAAATAAATAAATAGATCAATAAATAAATAAATAAATAAATAAATAAATAAATAAATAAATAAATAAACATATAGATTAAGTAAAGTAAGTAAATGACGAACAAAAATAATTTCAAATCAATAAATCAATAAATCAATAAATCAATCAATAAATAAATAAATAAATAAATAAATAAATAAATAAATAAATAAATAAATAAATAAATAAATAAATGAAATAAAATACACTGAAATAAATAAACTATAAAATCAATTTAAATCAATTATTTACAAAATAATGCCCAGGAATTTTTCCACCGTGTGAAAAATATAAGACTTCCTTTATACATACATTTTGGTCTAGCTGGATTGGTGCCATTTATTTGCAGACAAAACTTAGAATGAGCAAAATATTAAATTACTTGTCATAGTAAATATATGAATTTGTTGTTGTTTATTTTGTAACAAATAAACAGCGTGACAGTTTTATTATTTACGGTCTCTGATAAAAAAAAATACTTAACAAAGAATGGTTCTTCGTAAAAAATATGGTTCTAATTTTGTTTTGTTTTGCGCAAAACACATTGTGTATGAAGAAATACATAATTATAATGAAATCCTTTTAAATTAAACAAACTCAGATTATTAGATTGTAGTACTATGCAAATCAAATCACATACGCCAATTTCAGTAAAACTAAGATTTATAATTAACTAATTTAATATTGCGCACTTCATGAAACCAAGTGTATTTCCTTGTGTATGTATAGAAATCATCAAATCTGCTGAAACTTCTGAAATATCCTTGTTTCAACGTTGCAACGCCTCGGTTAGGGGAGAGCGGGGAGTGTTCGCCCTAGGGGCAGGTGCGCCCACCCCTTGTTTCTCAGCACTACGGCTATCGGGGAATTTGGTGATGGCAAAATTAGGTGACATAGGTCATTATAAACATTATGATCATGTCAACAAAATTATGTTATATGCAGTGGAATCTGTAACATCTTGGCTAACAGAAAAACTTTACTTGGTTTCTTTACCAGTTCAGGCTTAAACGCTATGCTCAATTAACTAAATCGTCCAGAAGTGGGTCACTTTTGACATTTTTGCGCATATCAAGCCTAAATCCCGTAAAATTGACATTCATGATTAGCAATTGCTTTTTTGCTTTTCAGGAAAAAAGAAAGAAAGGGGCTCATGGCGTAAATGTAACATGCAGTAGGATCAGTAATATATTGGTTAACAGAAAATGTTTACTTGGTTTCTTTCCTAGTTCAGATTCAAACGCGATGCCCGATGTTACTCAAAGACCCATATTCAGTGATCCCTGCGCAATTAGTGTTTAAAAAAATTAAAATTGTTCATAAATTGCTTAAAAATGAAGGATAAGTCACAAATTGTCATTTGATATTTTTGAAATGACAAATTTGGCAAAAAACGAAGAAAACAGCAGTACTGCCGAAGTTGAAGCCCCAATCAAATACATGTAGCTAATTTAGATACTGTCAGTATCTAAATTACAGATTTGTGTAAAATGTCTTATTTTGTCTTAAATACACGGCTTTCGGCTGAACAACTCGCAAGCTATGTTTCACATCTATGACAATGACAAAGGTATACCAAAATCTGAATTTTGATGATTTTTACGATCATCCGGATTAGCAAATCACTGTATGGGTCTTTAATCACCAGATTTTGCCATGTTCGCACGTATCAAGTTTGTACCGCGTAAAATGAACATTTCCTGTTTATCGTCAAAGATTTCAGAAAAAAATAAAGGCTTTTCATATTAAATAATAATATGATATTTATGTCAAATGTATAAATTAAACTGCGACTTCAAATGCTCACATTGTTTAAAATGACCTACTAGTATCTTAAAAGCACCGACCAGATGGTTCATGACTCAATTCAATTCAGTCACTTTTGCTATACACAAAGACACGAAAGTGGCCCAAGCTGTTTTAGGACTATTTTACACAAATCTTCGTTTGTAGATCACTGATTTTATTGAAACAAAACTTATGCAGTAGATTAAGAAATTACCTTGACGACAAAAAAAAAATCAATACAATCACTCAGCGACATGTTTGCCTAAGACTATTTACTATTTTTTTTTTGCTGTTACAACCTGTATATCTGCAGATCTGGTTGGGTAAAACTTCACCTAACCATGCATGGGCGCCTTATGTACAACCATTTTGTTGGGTAAAATATCACCCTGTTGTTGGTTATATTAAATATTTCTGAACTAAACTCCTCAACAAAAGTCTGGAAAGTTTTTTGAAGCATCTATATTTCAGATGAGTATACTTTTCTGAATGTAGCGGGGTCTCAAACCGAATGTGCCATATCTTCACAATCTGGGACTTAATGCAATCTTCCAAGATGACAACGCTCGCCCCCACAGAGCCAGGGTAGTCAGAGAGAATGTAATGGCATGCCATCAGCCCAGACCTCAACCCGATTGAACACTTGTGAGAACAGCTTGGTCGTGATGTGCGTGCTAGAGTAGCCAATGCAACCACATTGAATGACCTGAGACGAATCCTGGTTGAAGAATGGAATGACATTCCTCAGCAATGTGTGACCAGGCTGATGAGCAGCATGAGAAGGGGTGCAGGTGCCTGGCTGTTGTGGCTGCGTATGTTTTTTCAACTCGCTATTGAGGTCAATGACTAGTGTTGCTTAGCTTTGTTTGGGCACAGTATAATGGTCAGTTTGGCACATTCTGTTTCAGACCCCACTATTTTACAAGACGTGTACTCAGCCGTAAAAAGGTGATTGTTTCAAATGTGGTGTCATTGTAAAGGGAACTTTTAGCTATCCATTGATATGCAACATGCTATTAATATGTCACAAATAATCTGAGATATAGATGCTTGAAAAAAACTTTCCAAACTTTTGTTGAGGAGTTTATGTATATTTAATATCACCCAACAACTACATGACAACAAAAGGGTTGTTCATGAGGTAGGGTTGGATAAAGTTTTATCCAACCGTTCTAATAGTGTAGGGTATATACTTGTGCCACAGAATTAGAGAAGTGACTTGTGCCTAAACATACTAAATTTGAACAACAAATACCTTGTAAAATGGTTAGCAAAATGTAGAAAGAGTACACAATGTCATAGGTGAACAGCACAAACAACGCCAGTCTTCAACGCCTTTTCAAACATTTTGGCGCGATTTGTTCGTAACTTGCCAAAAATGCTGCAGACATTTTTTTGTTAAACGTAGTACTTCATGACGCCCTTTATGCCAAACTCGCAAAGCCTGTGCAAGTACTTCAAAACAAAATGTGACTGTATGCTCACGATAATTATGTTGTCTACATTGATCTGCATAAAACCTATGTTTAGAACCTGTCCAAATGTATTAGTGTCACATTTTCATTTATATTTCCGATTTTCTTGATATTTAAGCTTAGTTTTAATCTTCTTCGGGACATTTCATGGTATTGTTGAATGAAAAACATCCTATTGCGTTTCAAAATAAGATATAATACGCTAGGTACAAATTAGCGCCTACTCTTGAGCAGAAGCGTAGCGAGCACATTTTCAGAGGGTGGGCAATGTGGGCAAGACAACTTTTAAAGAGGCAAACTTTGACGAAAATGGGCAAAAATTTGCTAAAAATACCAAAAATGCCTAATATCTTAAATATCATGCCGGCCAGCACCCCACAGGGGGTGGGGCAAGAGGGAGCAAGACTTCTCACATGAGGAGGCTGTCCCCACCTTTCCTTTGCTACGCCACACAGTGTCATCGCCCCGATATCTTCATGGCAGAAATCGCCATGGTATGTTGAATCCACCGCCACGCATGGCCATTTTGTTCCGACCTGTTTAATAGTTTTGAGACGCATAATGGGCCGAGGGACATCTGACTAAGGCTACTGACAATTGCCCGGTGACTGACCTTGCTGTGTGTGAGTCGAGCATGGTACGCCATAGGTTATATGCTTTTAGACTTGGCCTATACACTGCGCTATATAATTCGGCACATATAAATTATTGTCAGTTTTTGAGTTCAAGACGCAAGCTTGTTTCTCAAGACGCAAGCTAACGACTATCATATCTGTTCAACACATATATTCAAGTGCAAGGAACCACATCTGGTTTCTTTAGACGAAATCATTTACGGGAGATATTCATAATTTTCTACCCCGGTGTCCAAAGATTTTCGTCTGAATATCAAAATCGTGCATAGCACATTCACGTGTATCGATCCCGGGTATTGATTTTAGTATCTCTGGTGTACGAAGTAATTATTAGCCAGGCGATGTCGGTGTGCGCCACTGCTCTTGAATAAGTTTAGGGGCTCGTTCGACAGTGCCTCATTTCAAATGTTTAGTTTTAGTTTTGGTTTTGGTCACGTGGTTTCCTATTGTCCTGCCTAACCACTTGAATCATCGAACTCATTGTTTCTACCTTTTGTTAAAAACTGAACATTTGTGTCAGTCAGTTTCGGTTTTGGTTTCAGTTTCTTATAAGTGGTGTGAAGAAGAAGTTTCCTACTCTAACCGCTGAGTGCACCAAATCCGCGTAACTTCGGAGTAAGCTACTAGTTTAGTAAGTTGGCGAGTACCTCGCATTTTGAGACTTCCAAATCGGCGTAAGTTACTAGACTAGTAAGTTCTATTGTTATAATACTCGGCAACTTACTCTTCATCTTTTGCGGAGTAAGTTGGCGAGTATCTCAGAATTTCGTGACTTCCAAATGTGCGTAAGTTACTAAACTAGTAAAGTTACGCCACAGCTATTGTTATTTACTCGGCAACGTACTCTTCATCGTTAGAGGAGTAAGTTGGCGAGTAAGCAAATCGGTTCGTAGATAGTGGATAAAATCATTGATATTGATGAGATTTTGAAAGTAAATAATATGATATTTCGCATTATTGCGTATTCTGCGTGTGGAGCGTCTCGTATTAATCAATCAATCAATCAATCAATCAATCAATCAATCAAACCAGCAATCAATCATTATTTATTCCTGTGACGTGTCACATAGTGATTACTGAATGCATGTTGAATTCCATTTGTATCTTCAGTAGATAGCATAATTATAGTAGGCCTACCATTTAAATTTCACAATAGAGAAAAAAAGTCCCATTACTTGATTCGTTTATTTTATGCCTTACAAATTTATGACAAGGGACCGTTCACAAACACTTGTTCGGGGGCCTGATGCCAAAAAAATCCATTGCGAAAATTTTTCGGGGCCCCCTTTTGAGATCACAAAATTTTCAGCCCCCACCCTTTTTTGACATTAAAATTATGGGTCAACCCCATAGAAAAGCATTTAAACTCAATTTTCCCAGTAATATTCGTGGTCATTTTGTTTCAGGCCTTCCAGAGTCAAAATATTTAAGGGCCCCCCTTTTTGCATCAGCTCCCCCTAACAAGTATTTGTGAACGGGCCCCAATTGTATTCTATATACTATACTGAATAATAATTCGAATCTATGCAAATATTTTCATATCTGGGGACATATGTTTTCAAAACTCAAGATATCTTCTATCTCTAATATAGGCCTACATTATAAATTATCTTATTTCAGGATCTCCCCAAGCTTCAAGAATGAGGAATAATTGCAAGTTTTGTGCCCTCTATCCTGTTGTTTATTCCATTCCCGGTTCGCCTAGTTGCAGGGCTGCAAAATTACACACTATCACAAAACGCTAAATACCCTCCCTCATCCTACCCCTGGGGCACACCATCTGGTTAATGTTTGAATAGAGTAGGCCCACGATTGTCAGATATTTTGCCCAAATTGAAAACAATGTTGCGTCATTGTTACCAAATATCATTTTTAAAAATGATTTTTACAAACACTACACTGCTGAGTCCCCCACCCCTGGCGTTTTACCCCTTTTGTCATGGTGTGACAAAATAGATATCATAATCATAAACCTATATAGGCCTATTACTACAAAGCACGCTAAATACACTGATATGGTATTTTGTTTGTACCGGGGTATTTAGTCATTTTAGTGACATAACACTGCTTATTGTTGAAATTGAATAACAATTGACCGCGTGGTTAAAAACGTGATATTAAAGGTGCTGATTGGGATTCACTGCTCCATTAACGAAGATACTAAAGAAGTAGTTACTCGCCAGATACGCTTCAGCGCAAGTCCCAAAAATACTAGTTTAGTAAGATACGCGGCAGTTGCGGAGTAGTTACTAAAGAAGTAAGCTACTAAACTAGTAAGTTACGCGGATTTGGTGCACTCAGCGGTAAGTATACAAAAGAAATGTTTAAATTTCGCAGTGCAATATTCACGAGGAGAGAAATCGAGCATGGTAATCTACATTGAAAGACGTGGTTTACAAAATCGAATAAGCCTAGGCTATTTCACCTGTGAAAAATATAGACCATCGAAATATTTGCATTCGACATTACAAAAGGGCCACTACTATTGTAATTGTATAGGTGCTATAAACAAAATCGATTCATGTCCTTAATCCCATGTACCAGAATCGATGGAAGGCCATTATATTACCTCTAATAACCTGATGACTTTTACTGAAGCAATTTTTACTGCAAAAAGTAGAAGATAGAGGGGAGAGGAGATTGTGTGGTGTGTGTGTGTGGGGAGGGCAAGGGGGGGGTATGGGCCAGGAGAAAGAGAAACAGATGGGAGAGAGAGCGTTGGAAGTGAAAGAGAAGGGGGAGGAGAGCTCAAGATGAAGATATCGAATGTAGGGGAGGAGGAGTGGGGAAGGAGTCACTTAGGGAAGAAGTGGTTATATAGGGAGGGGAGTCCCCTCTTAAAGAGGTATGGGTTGTGCTTCCCGGGGATAATAAACTAATTCATAATCAAATTATCTCCATACATCGTTTATATTTCATACAAACAAACAAAGCCCCCACCCCACCCCATCCTTCAATATACGCGCATGTATATGATTTCTAGGCCTAGAACTCGTGAGTGTAATATGTCACCTTCGACAGAGAGCATCAACTGTCGTCCGCGGGATAGATTTCCGATATCAATCATGATAATAATTATGTTAGCACAATAGGCTATTGTATACTTCTGGTTATATACCCTATACTGTGTCCTCCCAGCATAATAGTGTTATGATTGCAGACCAGATCTGCTCTACATTTTAATCCCTTGATTTTTGGTTTCTGAACAAAAGAGAAACCAAAACTAAAGATTTGAAATGAGGGAGTGTCACATACGTACAAAGTCCGGGGTTGAAGGTGTGCGGGTATGTGCCACGGTTGGGGGTACCGTTTTAGCGCTATTGGTTTGTCAGTGGGTGGGTTTTCAGTGGAGAATCCAGTTCTATTGGGCTATTCCAGATAATAATCAATCCCCCCTATAGAGGGCACTGGAATTCCATACTCTTTTTGTATGTACTCTTGTCTGGAATTCCAGACTTTTTTCACCCAAACTCCTTCACAGTCATATAATCCAAACCTATAGAGGGCATCGGAATTCCAGGCTTTTTCCCCCCAACGCGTCGGAATTCCGGACTTTATTCCCCAGCGCATCAGAATTCCAGACTTTTTTACTCCTTTTTCCCCCAACGCGTCGGAATTCCAGACTTTTTTACTCTTTATTTATGGAATTCAAGACTTTTTCCCCCACACTCCTTCAAAGTCATGTACTCCAAACTATAGAGGGCATCGGAATTCCAGACTTTTTCACCGAATGACGCATTGGAATTCCAGACTCCCCCCCTCAATATCGCACTCTTAATATTAACTGCACTTCCAGACTGTCTTCCCTCATGAAATACCTTCAAAACCATATATACTCTAAACCTATAGAGGCCGTCGTACTGCCAACCTCCCCCCCCAGGCCTGCCAAGAAACCTTTGCCTCCTCCCTTGACACATGCCAAATTTTGTGATCCCAATTTACAAACCTTAAATGGTCAAGTCAAGAAAATTTGCCAATTTAAGCGTTTCCGTACTGTGTTTTTAGAGCGTTTTATTTAAAAGGTGGCCTATGGGTGCCAAAATCGCCCCCTCCCCTTCTTGGCTAGCCAAAATTGCTTGCCCCCCTTCAGCTCCTGCTCCCCCCCCCATGGCTTGTGATTTAATCTTGCATAACCCAAATACACCTATTTATTTGATACATGGGTGTTTTATCGTCATTCGTGTTGGACACTCTGAGTTTAATATTATGAGAGTTTTAAAACTCTTTTACACATTTCCACTCTGTAATTTTGAGAAATACTAGAAAGAAATCAAATTCAACAAGAAATGTCTTTAAAAAGACAACACCATGGATGAAATTCATGTTTGATAATTTTACATTGACAAGTACTTGGAATGCTAGTAATTTTTTGTGTGTAGCACATGCACAACTAACCGGGTTGGAAATGTTGTTCTTGTCACCACGAATACCACCAATGACATACTATAAGCTAAATTGAAAAATGTGTGTTAAATAGGTCGACATTTAATTTATACTTAATTTATACTTGTACAAACAAAGGGATCAATGGCAATCACATCCACCGAGTTTCGCATCAATCCAACAATCTATATTCAGACGACTTTGTGATTACGTTTTATGATATGACTTTGAACATTCGGACAAACCAACAATATATATTCCACCTCAGGCTCAGATGACCTTTAACAATTATAATCAAAAAGACTGATTACTCAATCCCAGGGTTCCCTGGCTCAATTCAATCTTTATTTTCTGAATGTGTTGATTATAATTGTTACTACTAACTGCCCAGTTGCTCTACCAAAATGTATAAAACCAAAGCAACTATCTACCCCAATTACTGGTATTTAACCCCCCTAGTGTCACTCCCAACATCAATTAGTGATGGTATAAACTAACCCTAGTTAACAGTGCAGGTGCCTGGGCACCTTATACCCAGCTTGGTTCCTGTCTGGTCATTATAATTGCTCATTATAATTGTTGAATTAGTGGTCACTTGTTGACAGCTTATCAGTAGCCTGGATCAGCAGGGGTGCATTTATATCATTTTTCATAGAGCAATTGTTCAAAATATTTAATGTCAAATGGTTCCTAAAACCTTATTTGTGAATGGATTTTATCGTTAACACAACCAAATGTATGTTTAATATATCAATTATTCCATTAACAGCAATTTCCTAAGTTTCCATCCATAAATAATCACAGAGTATCATCTGTTTACAAAATAAGTGTTTATTTTCAGATTTCCAATTAACCATTATCAGTATAGCTGGTAGGGTGACCTTGCTAATAGTTATAGTCAGAAACAGGTATTTTGTCCTGTAGTCCCTGGCAACCCAGTCTGCTTGTGGTTCACTCGCAAACATACACGACGGAAACCGGCTGTGAAGGAGCCTAATGCACGTAAACAACTTCCTTATAACATGTATAATAAAATCCGAATTTGAGTATAATAAAGAAAGTCATGCATATGCAAAATGAAGCAATTACCTATTGCTAACTTGGTAAAATGCATACTCGTAGCCCAATCTTGTACATCATAGCACCCAGTTTTGGTTTGTGGTTTCGAAATGTTGCAATTAAACATTAGTTCTTTCAAATATGAAACGCTAAAACCTAAATCTAGAACAAACAATCATATATTTAGAAAGATATAGCAAACTTTCCATGATAGAGATTGGACCCAAGACAAAGTACACCCAAAATTAAGTACGCAAATAACGTAAACATTTATTTAAAACGGGTCCACCAATGGGGGGGGCGTCCTCGGTTTGAAACTAAGACCAGGATGAGGTAAATGATGCAAATATCAAAGCTTATCATATAAGATCGCATATAAGATAGGTCCCCCATAGGAGGTATAGGACGGGTCACAGTTGAATAGTAAGTTGTCTGGTGTGTCTGTGTGAGGTCCACGGTGCACGGGTGTGTGAGTCCTCGGTTTGAACGTATCAAACGTGTGTGTGTGTGTGGTCCACGGTATGTCGATTAAGACGGGTGTGTGAGGCCGCGGTTATGCAGAATGATGTCCACATTTCCTGCCTACCGCAAGTGGGGGTGGGGGTGGGTGGGGGGGGGGGGGTGTCGGAGAGACCAACTGTGAATTCCCATTCCAAGCTGTAGCAAAAAAGGTTGTTTTTTTCATTTCAAGACATATAGATTAAAAATCAACAACAACAAAACACATTTCTCGTTTGACTTTTTTGACCTGCTACAGGAAACAAACATGTTTTTTTTGTGTGTGTGCGTTTTTGTGGCCTTATGTTAAATAAAATATTCTGATGTTTTTTTAATATAAACATAGCTATGGATATAGGCCCTTGCAAGTAATGCCCTAGTTCTAATAACCCACCCACTGTTCCATTTACACCAAATGCATACTATATGTATGTTACTGACTACTCACAACAGATAAGTTTTCTGAATTACATACTATACCTTTGTCTTGAGCTCACTCCATTTACCCCATATGACTTGAATCACTACTTGATATAATTCATGTCTATGAAAACTTGTATGGCCACAGTTGTAAGTTATACTTTATTAGCGGTCACCCGTCTTTCGCAGCGGTCACCCGTCTTTCGCGGTCACCGTCTTTCGCGGTCACTGTCTTTTGCAGTACTGATATTATATATATATTTTAAATGTTCTACTTTTAATGTGATTAGTGATGTGAGAGGATATTGTCATAATTATAATTGAGAAGGTCAGGTGCAATTTCAATATTTGAGTTAATTTTTTTACCTTGGGGTACACCCCATTTTGAAAGTTGTTGTTGAATTTCACCTGATGCAGTGCAATGTGAAGTGCAGTCTCAGAACAATCAAAATAAATTTACAATTTTGTAGGATTAAGTTCAACATGGGCCTGAATAATTTAATTACTGCACTCCCTCTTAGTTGAATAAACTTAGGCATTCAACTTAAGACATTCAAATCATGATTAGCCTCAACAGACTTGCACCTGCATTGATGAAAAGTCACCCAATTTTTTTCTTAACCATCTGTTTCTATAGGGCAGGAAATTGTCGAAGTCTCAGGGAAAATCTTCAAATGTCGCCCGTTTGTGCTACCAAACCACAGGTTTTGTAACCGTGATTTGTCCTTCAACACAAAAGCATCAAACACTTGAACTAATCAAGAAACAATCACTCTACTGTTGACAATAGGTTCTTAATAAAAAACAGTCACCCTTTGAACACTGAATACAGGCTAATGTTGACAAAATAGTTGAATAATTTAAATATGTTAATTACTTATGAGTTTCTCCTGTGATGTAATAGTTGATGCATCATGCAGTGACCGGAGTATGAGACAAAAAAGTAGTATGCGAGTGAAAAATACAGGATGTCCCAGAATGATTTATACCGTGTTTGAACAAAATATTAAAAATATATAGTCAACAGTGTATCTAATCTTAATAAGTGCAATACAATGCCAATACATATCTCCTACTTATTCTGTGACTTTCATGGAAATAGCTTGATTCGTTTTGGCGTGACATTGATATTACTGAAAATGGACGAAAACTGCATGTGTGTAATTTACAGTGCAAAGGCATCATGGATGATGGATCCTTTTTCACCATCGTCCAGCTGCACTGTGCAATATATTGGAGAAATCCCACATTCTTTTATAGGAAATACACCAAATTTGGGACAGATGTAGAGCTTACAATGCTAAATAATTCTTGATATGGGATTAAGTGAAACATTTCAATATGACATCAGATATTTAGGTTGAAAAACATACTTTTTATGATTTTTACCACAGTTTTTACACAAAATTGTCATTATTACAGAGGATATAACTTCCTCAAGGATCCTCCGCAGTAAATTTTAATCTTCTTCATTACGTAGCTGTGGGTTTGCCAATATACTGTGCCCTGTGGACATAAATGCATGCTGTGACACTAAGGAGTAGGACGAACCTTCTCTACACTTTTATGAAAAATCCATCTCTGCCTTGGCATTTCAAATGATGAAACTCACACACCGCAATTGCCTTCAAAACTGCCGCCAAAGAAAGAATAGTTTAAGGTCACTCAAGCGTAGCAAATCCTTTATTCCATACAAGGATTTCTTCGTAACATCATAGATAAATGATAGATATTGACTATTTATTAGAAGTAAGAACAGGACACAGCAAATATACTGAATAACATTTTCCAAATAACTTGGTGCTGAACGGTTAGTAATGTTATAGATTTTAAATATAGGTTGCTTTGTCAAAACTTGGAATTCACCATTTTTACGCAATCCTCTTTAACTTCTACTAGAAACGTCCAATCTAAAAAATCCGAGAAAGCCAAATATATGTAGAACTTAAAATGCAAACAATATGACCAATAGAAATGCCGTTCATACCTAAAAAATTCCATCTTTCCCGGTATAAATCATTCTGGGACACCCTGTGTGACATTTGATGAGACAAAAAAGTAGTATGCGAGTGAAAAATATGACAACCTTATTTTAGTCCGAAAGGCCCTTTCAGTACTTTTTAAACTAATTAACTTCAAATGAGCAAAATGTGATAAATTATGGAATTGGATAACTGCTCTCTTTATATATAAAAATTCCCTTTAAAAGGGAAAGCCAGCCTCAATGTAGAAGAGGTCTTGTAATTAGTTTTGGTCAATGTGAAAGGCATTTTTAGGACCACGCTTATAGGTCTGTCACACTACGACGGACTGGATCAACGTACATCACCGAATACAAAAATATTTTATTCGGTGGAAAAATCACCAGTCCGGCAGAAGATTCGGTAGGATTTTGGGTCCGATTCCCGTTCGTATGCGTTGTGGCCGCTAATAATCCTGCAGGCGTCTTATATCTGATCGTTCAACGTCCGACAAATGACCGGCTTTGGGGGTCCGATTCCCGTTCGTTTCTCTATGCGTTGTGGCCGCTAATAATCCTGCAGGCGTCTTATATTCGATCGTTCAACGTCCGACAAATGACCGGATTTGGGGGTCAACGTCCGACAAATGACCGGATTTAGGGGTCCGATTCCCGTTCGTCTCTCTATGCGTTGTGGCCGCTAATAATCCTGCAGGCGTCTTATATTCAATCGTTCAACGTCCGACTAATGACCGGCGAATCCGTCGCATGTGGCACCAACAGGGACGTCCACCCTATCAAAAAAGTGGGGGAGGAGGGGGAGTCTGAGACGGTTTTTGACCCCTTAGAGGTAGTGACGTAGCAAGCACTTTTTCAGAGGGTGAACAAAGTGGGGAAAGACAACTTTAAGGGGAAAACTTTGACGAAAATGGTCAAATATTGGCTAATAAGTACAAAAGGGCTACAAATCTTATATATCAGGGCAACCAGCGTCCGGGGGCAATAGAGGTGAGAAACATTTGGACAATGAAGGCCCAATTGAAGCCATTTGTCATTTTTTTGGATCAATTTTAGCACTATTAATTATTGGGTACTATTTTAGTTTGAAACAGCCGCAAATTGGTGAAACGAAAGCCTAATTGAAGCCATTGAAAAGTTTTCACCATTATTATATAATATAAACAATATTGTTTTAAAAATAACACGTGGATGTCCATAGCAGAAGCAAAAAGGAAGACTTGTCCATTTTTCAAAATGAAGGTCCAATTGAAGCCATTTGCATGGGGACTGTAGGGCCTATTTACATTATTAGGCCTAGGCCTATTGTGTAAAAATTTAGTTTTAAAAATGGAAAATTTGGAAAATTGTTTTTGGTGCATCATTTTTACACTATTATTGCCTTAAACATGTTAAACAAAAAAACAAAGAAGGCCCGAACTGAATATGCAAAATTTAAAATGTTACACTGGTCCACTGACACTTAGATATAAGACTTCAGACTCGTAATTTCAGGTAAAGCATGCATGGATTGATATGTTAAAGTCAGTAATAGACCTAAGTCCGTCTTAATACTGACTTTGGTGACAAAATGTCACGGGCCCTACATATCGACGGGCCGGCAGTAATTTTCACAGGCTTTTGGGCCAAGGACCCACCTTTAAGCACTGCCTATAATAATCACAGGCCTATACTTAGGCTTACTGCTATCCTGGGCCTACTCAATAACATACAATTTAACCCTTTCTCTTCTTTTTTCTTTCTTGTCAATCACTAAAACTGGTAGGAATTTGATATCGCGTCCTCTACCCTTCAGAAAGTGCCCCTCCCCCAATACTACTTACATGCATGGACCTATACTTATTACGTGCAATTTAACTTTTCTCTTCTCTGTTCAATTTTTCTCACTTTCTATTCTTTTTTTCTCTCCTTTCCCCTTTTTTCTACTTGTCAGTCACTACTAAAACTACTGGGGATTTGATATTGCGTCCCACACCCTTCAGAAAGAGCCCCCATGATCGATGCACATGTTCGCCATAGGCCTACATCCGGCACAAAAAATCTGCGAAACCTCCCAAACACCTGCGGTATATAAACGAAAGAATAACGAACAAACCAATCGAATATATACAGGATCGTACGAACACACATCGGACAACTTCCGAACATGTGTATCCGGCACACTCCGTTTCAAGTTTTGTGCATGCACAAAACTTGAAACGGAGTGTCGACGGACTAAAAAAACATCACCTAACACGAAACGCATTTGACTTTGAAACTTCCGGTACTAACTGGGAAGTTACTGACCGATCAATAAATGGTCACAAAACCCATTGTAATTTCAATTTTGAGCTTCAAAGACTCAAAACCTTTATAAATCGGCTAAATTGAAAGGAAAATACATCAAATTAGTGCCGCGGCCTGAGACTGGCAAAAGTAGCCCAATTTTAGACAAGTAGCGGCATGCTTTTTTGAGTAGCGGCAAGTGATCGCCAAGTAGCCCAATTGTGCGCCTAAGGCGCGGCGTTGGCATCACTGGGTTTATGTTGTTGTTGTTGTTTTTTGGCTTTTTTTTGGTTTTTTTTGTTGTCTTTTCAGCTTTTTACCCACGATATCTCAATTTCCAATTTTGTACTACCAGTACTTACTAACTCCATATCTTCGCTTAGGAATGTCCGATTTCACTGCTTTCGATATACCACGTCACAAATACACTGCCGGTTTGAGTTAACTTACATGTACATTTTATTTTAAAATAACTTGATATTAATTCGCAATTTATAGTGTAAGCCTATTATATTATAATAGATAGTGGCCAGCACATTTATAAAGGACTGATTAAACTGTGTTTTTAATATGCTGATCATGTTGATTGCTAGTCGGAAACTCCTGCGAAGCTATGGACATGGCATCTTACCTACTGCATTCTATAACAGTCTGCCTAGTGCATTGTGTGTTTTCTCTTCAATCATTTTGTTGAATGTAATTTTATGAATCAAATAAAAAAGATAGAAAGTGACTTCACATAAGTTATGTGTCATTTTATTTATAATAAAGACGTTATTAAATTTATAAAGTAAGACAATTTATTTATCTATAAGTGCATGTCAAATGGGGTACATAATTGTTCAATACTATAGGCCTACATGCATAAATTATGCCCATATTATAGCTAGGCCCTAAAAACTTTATTTTGCATCGGATTTTTCCCGTTGAAAAGACAAAACTGATGTTTATGATAGCAACCATTTCATCAATAACATTTTGAGTTATTTTTATCCATAAAACGACACAGGATATGATAGATAAACTACTTTCACATCAATATGGTCCATATGATCACAGATTGTTGAGAATCTGTGATATGATGAAGATTTTGATTCTATAGATCTGTTATCAACATGATATCACGCTGTTCAGTGGTCAAAGAGTAAGGACCCCTGGTCAAGGACACTGATATGACATCATAGGTGATGTAATTTTCTTCTGCTGACCATATGATGCTGTATATTAACTATTATTATTACATTTAGGCCTATACCTAGAACTTTTAAAGTCATAATTTAGTTCAAACATAACTTCGGTAATACTCACTCGTTTTCATTCGTTGAAACGGCAAAACATACTTACTTTTCCTTACAAATCGAATAACAATAATTTTGAAACATTCCACCTCAAAAAGTAAAATAAAATAATTCTTACCAATACCAATAAAGTTAATCTCTTGAGCATACAAACCCAATCTCAGAAATAGATACCAGCCCGCATATGGGCTGGCGAAAAACTACAGCTGAAACTTCTAAAATTTAATCCGTACTGGTTCTTATAAATGGCGACCTCAGGTTAGTAGCAAAATACAAAAAGGAGAAAACAATCACTCAACATGGGTTTTTAGGGGGCACACATTTAAAAAAAAAAAAAAGGCATGGTACACGTTTTTTAACCATTTTGGATGTACCTAGGTTAAATTTACAATTCATAGAAGGTTTGTTTTTGTTTAATATATTACACTAAAATGTTTACTCCAAAACATCTTCGATTTCTTTAAATACTTACTTATTATGTATTATATTAAGTGAATCCTCACGGCCCTCTACACTGTACGCGAAAGCATTATGAGGTAGGCCTACCCTTAATAAACCTTTCTTTGTAAAATACAATGTACATGATGCTTTTGATATATAAAAGAAAAGACATGAAGGTGCGTTCATCTTTCGTGTAAAAGAGTGCTCAAAAAGAAATTACGATATTTAATATGTACAAAATCAAAATGCTATAGGTACCACGTTCAGTTGATGGACTTTTCTGAATTTTAGCCATTTTAATATTTGCTTAGTTTTTAGTAAAATTTGTGTAAAATCTCAAGATCTATTTTTCAACCCCCAGTCCCAACTCACATCGGTTTTCACCTTTCAGAAAGATTGTTTTTGGCCCTAATTAAAAAAAAAAATATTGGCCAAATATTAAAATTATTTTATTGTCAGATAAGTCCAGGTAAAGTATAATCATTTAAGTCCAGGTAAAGGATTATTATGTCTTAAATTAACTTTTTTCAATATTTGACAATGCGACAATATTTAAGTGAAAAATCAGGATTTGAAATTTAAATACTTCTAATATTGTTAGACCCAACAAATTTTCAATTTCCACTTGAAGAACCAGTAAAAACACTAAATTCTTTACAAATTAGATCGCTTACCGCCATTATTTTCTAAAAAGCTGTAGATTGTCGGGTACCATGATTTTTTAGATCGTCCCATCAATTTTATTTAGTACAATTGGCACGGGAGGGTGGCAATGGCAACCCCAATAACAGAAAATTTTCACAGAAAAATGTGGACGGCAAAGAGTAAAGTGTCATTAAAATGACTAAAAATGGGTCAAAAATGGACAATTGGGGACAAAAATTTGGCTTTGCCCCTCCACAGTAATTATTAAAAGGCTGCGCCCCTGATTGAAGGCATCGCTGTGGTGCAAATCACGCATTAAGTTTTAAATTCTTATCTTTGGGCCTTCGTCAGGTCAAGCGGCAACACCCCCCCTAGTGACGTAACTGGTAACTGGGGGGGCAACGAAATTTTAAGAACATTTTAAGACCGATATTCAACTTCTAGTAATCAAAATTAATTAGTAGTAGGCCTTATTTGTCCACGCGCGGACGCTACCAACCCTAGTTACGCCACTGCCCCCCTACCCCCCAAAAGGTCCAATTTTTGCTATTTTTCCAATAAACGGTCCAGAAGTGGGAGAACAAATTTAAAAAAGGGGATAAGACATTTACACAGACTAGGGCAATTTGTAGAGGGATATGGGTGCACAAATCTGCCCAAGTATATACAGTTATCATTTGAAAGTCCGCTTTTTGGAATTGCTGCACCCCCAAAAAACAAAAAAAAATCTGCGTATGTATGGGCCTTCATTAACTTTTACAGGCTCAAACTCAACTTCAGTTCAATTACACAATATTTATACGGTTATTTTTGTTTGTTTGTTGGAAAATGAACCAAATTTTCAGGGGCTATTCAGGCCATTTAGAAGGTCTAGAACTTTTTTTTTTTTTTTTTTATACTACATGTATGCACATGTTTTTTTCCATAATCTGATTGCATTTATCTTTGTCTTCCATATCTAAATGTTAACACTATCATGACAGCTCATGCCGGTATTTAACTTTGTTACTTTTGAAGAGATGATGATTAATAGTAATTCAAAAACTGCCCAAATAAAGTGATCCTTCCTGCATTCTGTTAAATATACTAAAAAATTCTATTGAGATAAATATTAAACATGTACATGTAGGCCTAGTTTGTCGCCGTAAAAATTGAGTCTGAAATGCATTACTAGTATATCCTAATTTGAATATGTCTGCAAATAAGTAAAGTTTATAGGCCACCTTATAGGCCTACGCACATAATACCAAGATTCCCCAAAACAAAACGGGACTTTGCAGGAAGTCAGTCATAACACAACAACAACACTAAAAGCCGGGACTAAAAGTATTAACATTTATAACAATTTTCATTAAAAGCATCTCATTACTCGTACTTTCATGTGCTGCTAAAAGTGTTATTTTTTAATGTACACAACTATTTTTTATAGGCCTAATGATGTACGCAACTACTTTCTTTTTAGGCTTGGGTCTAATATTTTAGAAGTATGTGCATTTCTCATTCACTGAGTGTACCATATAATATTATATGATATCACCCCGGATATCACTATGTTCTTTGTAGATTTGTAAATTATTAATTACTATTGCCTAATTATTTCATTTATAAAATATGAGTATTTGTAACGTTATGACACTTTTATTCATGTTCAAGTTTATTTAAAATATTTTATTCAATAAATACGTATATTAAGTATTTAATAAACTGGTTTATATACTGTGTCACAGTATTAATAGCAGAGCCCTACACTGGGAAGTAGAGGTATTCGGAGTCTATGTTCAAATCTACCACTAAATATTACAAAGGTCAAATAGGGCGAGCTAGGGGCAAGAGGCTAACATGCTTAATGGCTTTTACAGAATTCGTGTACTGCCATTAAAGGCGCTCTGGCCTGGGTGGAGTATACTAGTATTATTAAACACACTCTATAGTGTTTTTTGAAAAGATAATAGCAGTGAATAATGTGAGTTTTAAATATATAGGACTTCTGTATGTACAATGAATTTAATTTATTTACTTTATTAAAATACTAGAGTAGTGTTTAATACTAAATAAATACAACAAGTGGCAAAATCAAACATTCGCTTACCAAAAAATCAGCCATCTGTTTAAACATGTTAAACATCTTTTAGTTTTATATTGTTAATATAATTATTCAATATTTATAATATCTAGGTGTAATGACACAATGTGTATACAATTTTCCATAAAACAGTGAAAAATTCTGCTCGTTTTATAAAAGTTGATAGACACAATCCCGGGGACACTTTCAAATAGTATGTTTGATGTAAATTTCTGGTTCAGGAAATGTGTCAATTTGAACATAAACTATTTCTTATTTGTAAATGTGTTTATCTCGAAAGAAAATTGTAGGCCTATACTTTCCTAATGTATAAAAAGGTCCAACCTTAATGCCTTTTTTTGCACAACACATCTTTTCGATTTTGTTTGTTTATTTGTTTCTTGTGCAATAAACATATTAAAATAAAATTTAAAACAAATTACGTTAAAAATGAATTTGGAATTCCAGACTTTTTCCCCAAAAACGTTTGCCCTCTATAGGGGTTCTGGTGGAATATGCCTGAATTCCAGATATTTTTTCCAAAACGAATTTGGAATTCCAGACTTTTTTTCAAAAAAATAATTTGCCCTCTATAGGGTTTTGGTGGAAAGTGCCGAATTCCATACTTTTTGCGGAGATTGTGTCTAGAATTACAGAAATTTTTTCCAAAACGAATTTGGAATTCCATACTTTTTTCAAAAAATAATTTGCCCTCTATAGGGTTTTGGAGGAATGTGCCGGGAATTCCATACTTTTTGCGGAGATTTGGTCTGGAATTCCAGATATTTTTTCCAAAACAAATTTGGAATTCCAGATTTTTTTTCAAAAAAAACATTTGCCCTCTATAAGGGGGGGTCTTTTATTATCTGGAATAGCCCATTATGCAGTGATAGTTGTACTCGTATGAGATGGACGTCACCAATGACTGTTTCACAACCAATTGTCTTAGGTAGGCGAAGGTCACTTTCTGGAAAGCTGGACTGGTGTATCTGATGTAACGGACCCCCACCCCACTCAGCTGGTATTGATGATTAATTACCCTTGGCTGTATGACAATTTTTGGATCTTTAAGTTGCTAAAAACTAGTGTAGTTTATAACGGGACCAGTAGCGTGTAAATGAAATCCAACCGTAGGACTGTATACTGTTATTAAAGACTCATAATAATTTATTGAACCAAAAAGTATGTTTATGGTTGATCAAATCTAGATTTTAAAGGTGCGAAGGGTATAAAATATGATATGTCACAAATTTCTCCGAATTTAATAGACATAAAGGTATAGCATAATTATTCGAGTTAAATACCCATGGGAAATATTTCTGGATTGTATGAGTTCTTTTTATAATTATTCTCAAAATGTCGAGTAGACTAAAATGCTAACTCTTTAAGGGCTCAGATAGCGACGTTTTAACATATTTTTTGTGGAACCTGGGAGCACATCAGATATATCGAATTGCGTTTTGAATACGAGGAATGACCTTCTGATATCAAATAATTTAGATTTTTTGAAATTCGAGATATCTCAGAAAACAGAAAACGTTTTCGACATCATTCGCTAAAGGTTAGAAAAGGTTGCCAGAAACGTTTAAATGTCGGTTATATTAAGAGTATATAAAGGGTATAAAACATTTTCATAACATTCCAAAACATGTTTTGATAACTTATTGCAAACATTCTAACATAACGTTATTTAAGTGTACACAAAATATGTGGCAAAAATGTTTGCTTTAAAAGATATTTTTGTAGTGTGTTTTCATATAAAACGTTTTAAAACGTTTTCATGACCTTTATATAACCCGAATGACATATATAATGTTATTCAAATGTTTTTACCAAAACCAAAAACCCAAAATATAACATGTTTAATACGTTTTTAAAACGTTTTGTGTTTGCTGGGATAATACAAATATTTATGGCAAATGATTAAGAATTGGTATTTTTGAAATTTATCAGTCCGCGAAGTAAATCGTATAAATCTAATGATATGCACTTAAAGTGTATATAGCTAGGATGGAAAGCCGTCCATCATATGAAAATTGTGCGGACCTTTTGTATTGAAGACATAGTTTTTTTTCCTAAAAGCACCAAAAAAGAAGGTCTTTTGATGGAAAATATATTATTATCTTCAATATGAAAGGTCAAAATTTTCAATTGATGGCCGGCTTTTCATTGCAGCTACATACACTTTATAAAGCTTACTTAAAAAATTCGAGGACTCTTAAACATAAAAAAAAATTAAAATATCCAATTATAATATATAATTTGCTTTTTATTATAACGCGAATTGCACAAAGTCAAATTTATTTGATATCATCAGGATATTCTTCATCTTCAGAATGCAATTCGATATGTCTGATGAGCTCTCAGGTCCCACAAAACACTGTGCAAACGTTGAAATGTCTGATTCCTTGAAGCGGCTAAAACTGATGCTGAATTGAATGTGATCCCACTCATGCACCTTAATAGCCGGCGACATGATATTACCTACATGACTCACAACTGAACGTTTACCACCCCCTTAAAGGGTTACGTCCGGAATTTTAAAATATCTAGGTCATGTTAAATTAGAATCTCATCGACTATGATTTGTCTGAAATTATTCCGTACTGGCGACTTTCTGAAATCCTCCTAAAGCCAGAGTTTTAACTGATTTTCAGCACAAACTTAGTCTAAAATTTATGTAAGTTTAATTTTCGACGTGTGGGTGTGTCTTTTACGTCCACATCTCAAATGAGTCTGGATATGGCCCGTTTGGTGATCTTTCTGACGCCCATAGGTTCAATCATGGCATAAGGTCGTTCACCCAAGGGTAGATCCACGCCCCGTCCCTCCCTGCTAAAAAAAGGGAAAAACAGAATCCCCCTGGAAAAACCCTTTCATAACTTTAACATAACCTAAAATACTGTTGCATATTTTGTAATACGGACTCCGACGAGGGGGGGGGGGTAACTTGTTGCATACAACTAAAACAAAATCCACATAGGGTCTATGAATAAACATTGAAACACCACTCATGAATAGAGGTCAATATTATTGTCAACATTGTGGTGGTTTTTTTTAATAGAATAAACAATATATTGATTACATGTGAGCTACTCCTGTGTAATGATTATGAGTGACCGGATATCGGACAAAAACAAATGTCCTGCGAGAAGAAATATGGCAACCTTATATTGGAGGTGAATTAGTCCGCATGATGCTTTCACTGCTTTTGAAACTACTGTCTGTTCAATTAGCTTAGATTCTTGAATTTTAAAGTAGTTAACTTAATTTGACCCCTTTAACGTAAACAAAAACATAATTCGACGTTTTATTAGGGGGTGCGTACAACCCTATTCTTCGCATCGCAAATATTTTGTCCCGAAATAATGTAGACCGTAAAAGTTTTTAGCCTTACAAATTCACCAACTGCCTAATTGATAATAGATATTAGAAACGAAGCCACCACTGTCATTTACAAGTTAAATAATTATTTATTTTTTAAATTAACAAAACGCAGCAGTTTTCACGTGAAATTGATATTGTTAAGCAGTTTTCAGCATCTGCCAAGAGAACTACGAGGCCCCTTTTTATTTGAGATTATGAGGGGTTCTACCCCTAAGAGTTCCGCAAAAACACTTGTAGGTGATTCATACTCACTGCTATAAACTTGATTATCTGAATTATACATTTTAAAGTATGTTTTAACTTAAACTTTAATATATATATTAAAATAGGAAAAAAATGGACTGATGACAGAAATTGTTTTTATTTGGCCTAACCATTCAAAAGTAAACATTTTGATGTGACAAATATGTGCATTGTGTCACTGCTGCAATTGAAATAACCTTTTATGCTATAACTAAAAAGAATTAATGGAGTATGACTAAATTTTGAAAAAGAATGAGTCGAAGTATTGTTTGATCAATCAATCAGTCAACATATCAATCCTGAGACGAATATAAATTCGTCTCAGTATCAATCAAATAATGGAATGAATCAATCAATCAATTAGCAATCAATCAACTAATCAATACTTTTAACTATTTTCTTAGGCACTCGGCTATAAGGAATTCGACTTGACTCCAGATGGGATTGTAGACTACATTAAACAGCTGCCATTCCCGCTATTGAGCAGTAACATTGACGCAACTGAAGAACCGGATTTAGAGAAGGAGCTCGTCAGTAGTGCCGTTGTTAATGTCGGGGGAGCAAATATTGGAGTTGTCGGCTATACTTACGGCGAAGGTACCGTGAATGCAGATATTGGTAAGAACTAAAGCTGAATTTATACTCCATCGATGAGCGATGAGCGATTGGTTTCTATTCAATAAGGTCGAGCGTTTTTTATTGCGTTGGAAAAAGCGCGCTATCTCATTGGTCAAATACCAATCGCTCATCGCTCAGCGATGGAGTATAAATACAGCTTAAGAAAATGGAATCGCTTTATAAAATACGTTCAATGGTTTCTTGGTTTATTATCATTAGATTATTAAATATAACATCAAATTGCCACCATGGGCTGAATTGCATTACATTTTACAAAGATTAAAGATTTATATTTTTGGAATAATATTCGTAAATTACATCAAAATAAATGTCATGAATGTCACGGGCTTTTTAACCATTATGATTGCTGGAAATCCAGACTTTCAAAGTACCTATAAATACGACAAAATCCAGCAAAAAGTAGTTCACTGTGGTAATTCCGAAATTTGAGGAGCTCATTCCGAATAATTCCGTAACATTTCAAAGCTTTTTCCACAGTCACATTAGCAACTGAAAAAAACAACCAGTCGTTTTCAAAAAGCAAACCTGGAAATTCAGACATTTCTTTTATTGAAAATATACTCCTTATAGGCGTGTGAAGGTATTATCTGAAATAGCCTAAATTAAGGTTACGATCTTAATAGTTGAATACCGTATTACCTTCATTATACGTTTAAGGTAAATAAGGTCATCAGGTGGAAATGATTCATCACGTGTTTGGCATTTTTAAAACTTTTTAGAGGTATTTAAACAAATGGAAATAAAACAAATTAAGGTTTCTTTATGGCCTTGATTGATATATCCAGCGTTGCACTTTTTTGTAACCCTGAATAACGACTGCTCAGTGCCAGAAGTGGGTAAGTGCAATAGCACTATTATTACACTTACCAACTTCTGGTACTCGTGAACGTTTATATAAGGCATTGAGTAACATTATGGATCACAATGGCCTCATCCCCAATGGCATAGCTCTATAACGTCAATGAAACAATCATAGTGCAAAATTTGACCTCATCTTGCAGAGTACCAGGTTTTGTACCCAATTTTTCAAAGGTCATGCAATGAATGTGCAAATGTATTGAGGTTATAGAACTGTGCCCTGATGGATGAGTATGTTGTGGATCCTAGTGTAATTTATGTTTCATTGGTTCTAATTCATTCTAATTAAACCAGAAGGTCAATGTACTTTCAAAATATTTCATGTATATCGAATTTTTAATATGAGTAATTCGTCATTCGTATAATTTGATTTATTTAATATTATTTGGCTCTTTGTGTTGCTCTTGCTTTGTTTTTGTTTGTGTTTTCATCAGGTGGCAATTGTGAAACTGAAATACAGAGAAAATTTAGGAGAAGAACAAAAGCCATTAAAATACAAAGAAAATATGGCATACAATCTGGCATTTATTTGTTTTATTTATTTTATTCATCTGGCAATCAACAACAAGATTTTGGAACAAAACAACAAAATTGAGGACTGCTGAGCAGCTGCCTGGTAGTACTGGAAGCACAAAAGAAAACTAAAGAGCATTGTCACCACAAGGCGCAGTGCTCCCAACCGTAGATAGTAAAGGATCCTCTCCCTACTCCCTATTCCAGAAAAATACTGCACTTATTTTGGGGATTAAAAATATTATCTTATTAACCTAATCCTTTAGTTAGTTGTAGTTGGCAATAAAAAGCAAATGTTAATATTTTCTGCAATTTGAGAGAACATGAGGCCAAAAACATGTAATTTTGCATGTTTTCTTACAAATAGCCACAAAATGTTTTCTTATCTGAATTATTATAGCCACAAAATTCTAAGACTTGGCACAAGTCTAAGCATTCAAACTCTAGAGTATTGGCTACTGTGTTCCTTTTGATAATTGGTTACGAAAAAGATTAGAAAATTTGTTTTTCAAAAATTAGAATGCACAACTTATAATCTCTGTTAATCAAGTCGACTTGATTGTCACAGCATGCCCTGAAAACGTATGTTTTTTGACCTTATTTCCAAAAAATGACCAAATAGTAAAATGTAACTTTTATTGCAAGTTAGAACTAACTAAAGGATTCGGATGTAGCTATGTTTCATTTATGCAAAACAAGATAATATTTTTTAACTTAGCTCTCCCTATATTTTCTGGTATAGGGACTAGTACATTATCTATGTCCCACCTCAGCAGAACTCAACACATAAAGCATAAAAAGTACAAAAGGTATCATTATTAAAATTTAATCATAGTTAGACATGAAACTTTCGCTTTCATGACCTCCTTTTTAAAAACCAGACTTGTTTGACAGGTGAGATAGGAATCTCTGATATGATCCGATGGAATTACAGACCCTAATACTGGGAAATTGAAGACGGTTTTGGTAAGCATCCGTTTTATAAGGAGCGATGGATTGTTTGGAAGTGAAAGTTACATGTGTGTAGTATTAACACACCACCTGCACCTGGCATTAGGAAACGAATTTGGAGAAAACCTTCTGTTAAGGGGTCTGGAATGGGTGTTTTGAGCGTTTCGACAGTATTTTTTGTGGGACATGAGAGCACATCAGACATATCGAATTGCATTCTGAATACGAAGAATGTCTTTCTGATATCAAACAATTTTCATTTTTTGAAATTCACGATATAATACAAATTTTATGACAAATTATTTGATATATAACAGTCCTCGAAGTAAATTTTATAAATCTAATGATATATTCTTTAAGTGTAGGTAGCTGGGAGGAAAAGCCGACGATCAATTGAAAATGTTGACCTTTCATATTGAAGATATGGATTTTTTCCCCAAAAGACCTATTTTTATGACAAATTATTAAAATGTGATATTTTTCACATTTTGGAGATATAAACAGTCCTCGAAGTAAATTGTATAAATTTAATGATATAGTCTTAAAGTGTATGTAGCTGGGAGGAAAAGCCGACGATCAATTGAAAATATTGAAGATATGGATTTTTCCCCCCAAAAGACCTAATTTTTTTTGTGTTTTGGGGGAAAAAAATTCATATCTTCAATACGAAAGGTCAAAATTTTCAATTGATCGTCGGATTTTCATCCCACCTACATACACTTTAAGTATAAATCATCAGATTTATTAAGTTTACTTCGAGTACTGTTAAATATCAAAAATATCAATTTTTAATCATTTGCCATAAAATGTGTATTACATTGCGAATTTCAAAAATCAAAATTATTTGATATCAGAAGGACATTCTTCGTATTCAGAATGCAATTCGATATGTCTGATGTGCTCTAATGTCCCACAATAAATACTGTCCAAACGTTCATACCCCAGCCCTTAATAAAATACTATGCTGAGCCACCAGCCTGGGTGGTTCACGCTCCAGTAATTTCAGATGATTGAGCTCAGTAATACATCAAAGAATGTCTTCCAATTCATGAAAACAAATAGATAATCAGCTTATCGGATTAAAAGCTTAGAGGAAAGGTCTTGCTGCTCAGGGAGTGTTTGTAATTATCAGAAGGTTTTCTCAAAATTCATTCTCTAATGCGAAGGGAAAAAAAGAGATCAGCGATGGTGATACATGAACATTGAACAAGCCATGGAGATATTAAGAAGTCCTAGTTTTCAAAATTGGCCGGATTGGAATTGGATCAGACCGTGTCACATGACATATCACTTTATATATAGAACTGACTACTCAGTGCGTGATAAATAGTGTACAATTGAAAAATGTTCGACCTTTGTCCGCAATTATAGGCCTATATCACATGGCCAAAATGATACCCATCGGGATTTTTTCTTTTTTCTTGGGGAGGGGGGGGTTCTTGCCCCTTTAGACACTGCTGACTGGTACGCCATGTATATCAACAAACAAACAAACAAACAAACTAAACTAAACAAAAACAAATAGCACGTGTGCTGGTGATGTAGGCTATGTGTTGATGTGTTGAGATCTCGACTAATGGACAAGTATTCCTTTGACAAAATCTTGTCAACCTATACACCTTTCTCTCAAACATGTTATGAAACAATATGTGACCGTACAGCACGGATGAGCCGTAAATGTCCTCAATTGTATTCCGAGTTACAGTGTAAAATGGGCATGAAGGTCGTATTCATAGGTACCTCAATTTGGTGCTACGTGTACCTCATTTAATATACACGTAGCACCAAATTGAAATACCTATGAATATCTCCTCCATGCCCATTTTACACTGTACCGAGGAATACAATTGAGGACATTTACGGCTCATTCGTGCTGTACGGTCACATATGATGATTTGCATACCAAATAATTATAATATTGCTTCAAACCGATTTATCAAAGATTCCAACCGGAATGTGCAAGTGTGGAAAGCATTAGTCATGTGGAAATTGAAAGGGCTTTAAACACTTATAAATTAATATAAATGCTCTGCCGTGATTGGAAATCGTTAATGACGAATGGTATACACATGCAATGATTTAGATTTGGAAACGGATAAACACTCTGCATGTATTAATGTGACGTTTCCTAACTTTGGAGACACACATTAGAGAATGAATTTGGAGAAAACCTGATAATCAACACTCGCTGAGCAGCAAGACCTTCCCTCTATGCTTTTAATCCGATAAGCTGATTATCTATTTGTTTTCATGAATTGGAAGACATTCTTTGATGTATTACTGAGCTCAATCATCTGAAATTACTGATTTTGAACATCCAATACATGTATCGTTAATAATGCACATAGTTTATATACTGCTCCAAAAAGTATCCTTACACTTGGAAAAATAATCACAATTTCAAAACTGAACCATAAATTTGTTTTTTTAATAGATGCACTGTTTAATCCGGCACATTATAACACTTCATTGAATCCAGTGTGACTTTAAGAAGCAAAGTTACTAGCATTTGATTAGACGAAGGTCCCGTTTTAAAAATGACAAACGGTGAAACTGGCATATTCAAAACTCCACGGACGAGACATCTGGTTTGAGAGTGGTAAATGGCTAATTTGTGCGTGCCTATAATTTAAAACAAAAGGAACAAAAGAAAACTGAAACAAAAGAGCTGACAAATAACATGGAAGTTATGAGAAGTACAGAGAAGTAAAAAGTGAAATAAATACTGCTGAAAAAAACCCAGCTTCATTGAAGAACCTGTAAATTATGTCTCTTTGTTTCGCTTGTTGGAATCTTTTTGCGCCTTGTATAGGCCAGTTTGTCACTTTTAAAACCGGACCTTCGTCTATTCAATTGCTTGTAACTTTACTTCTTGAGGTCACATTGGATTCAATTTACCCCAATATGGTTCAGTTTTGAAATTGTGATTATTTTTCCAAGTGTAAGGATACTTTATTGGCGCAGTATAGATGTAAAACGTTTTACTCTATTGTATGGAAATAAATGAAGAGATGTTACTCACTACCGTTATCGATTCATTGAGTAACGAACCAGTAATTTATCAAATTTGCAAGTTATTTCTTAATTTAATTGTGGAATACATCTATTATGACTGTGTTCCTAAATTTAATCAAAATGCTAATTTTGATATCAGGTGAAAGCTCATATTTTTCTCATTAACATAATTGAACTTAGGCGCACACCGAGTTAGAACTTCTAATTTCAATATGGTGCTGAGAAAAATAGGATATTTCCTTGAAATCAATGTATTACATGATCGCGATGATTATCATTAATAAAAACACTGCAAGTAGACTATCACACTATATAAATGCCGGTAATTCCATAAGGAATTAGTCACAATTACAAAAAACATTTACACGTTCTTTTTGCATGAGGGATGACATTTTATGTTATACGTAAGTTTTAAAGAACTTGATTTTCCAAAAATATCAGGTCACCTTCCTTTAATCGTAACTCAATGAATCAATTACGTAAATGAGTAACATGGGTTTGTGGACTTTAAGGTCTTTTGGTACGAGCTCTTCAAATAGTATTTATCAAAGCTTATCTTAGTCCTATATGATCTAGCCCCATCAGTTGGGAACTAAAAGTGAGAAATTAATTCTAGTTATAGAGGGCGAAATGTAGATTTCAAAACTCGAGGATCAGTATTCAGGTGTGACATGTATTTTCCAAAAATTTGATTGAGTCAAATTATTATATCTTATTTAATCATTTTTTTATTTATTCTTTTTTTTATTAATTAATTAATTAATTAATTAATTCCATTAATTTATTTATATATTTATTTATTTATTTATTTATTTATTTATTTATTTATTTATTTATTTATTTATTTATTTATTTATTTATTAATTAATTAATTAATTAATTAATTTATTTATTTATTTATTTATTTATTTATTTATTTATTTATTTATTTATTTATTTATTTATTTATTTATTTATTTATTTATTTATTTATTTATTTATTTATTTATTTTTAAACAAATTTCAAAGTATAGACCTCTGGAAAGGCAACCGTTACTCTGAGTATCACGGCATACCCTCGCTTTCGATCATTGGGTACCCGATCATCAGACGGATACCCAATGATCGAAATCAGGTACCCAATAATCGAAAGTGAGGGTATGCCGTGAAACTCAGAGTAACGGTTGCCTTTCCAGACGTTTATACTTTGAAATTTGATTTTATGCTCTCCTGCAATGGGATCGAGCACTCTTAATTTATTGTAAAGTTAGTCTACCTCAAAATAATACTGTTATATTTATTTATTTATTTATTGATTGATTGATTGATTGATTGATTGATTGATTGATTGATTGATTGATTGATTGATTTATATATGATTTATTTATTTATTCAATTTGAAATTATTATGTTAGTTATTAATCTATTTGCTTATTATTTATGTATACTATTTCCATCTATTGATTTTCCCAGGTTCGATAAAGTTCACCGATGCTTTAGAAGCCATGGAAGAAGAGATTATTAAACTACAGAAAATGGGCGTTAATAAAATCATCATTCTCGGAACTGGCTCATTGACTATGAGCAAACGTGTGGCTGTGAGAGTACCAGGGGTAGATGTTGTAGTAGGTGGGAGCCAGGGGTCATTTTTGTATAATGGTAAGTCAAAGGAACAGAAAATCTGACCAGAGGGATCTTTTTGTGACGAACTCAATCAAATTTTGTTGAATATGGGGCGAGGAGTTTTTAAAATTTTACGGAGATGTGTCTATGGCTGGAAGGCTACTGGACTCGAAAATGCTGATTATCTATTAAGTAAATTCTATCAATAGGGCTATCCCATTTGAAATCTACGCTCCCACTGTGGAAGATTTTTGAAATATCTTCCACAGGGGGAGCATGAATTTCAAATAGAATGAGCACGTTTGGCAGCTCCATTTGAATTGCATAGAGATTCAACCTGAAGCTTCCACAGGGGGGGGGGGTGAGTTTCAAATAGAGTTGGTTAATGTGCCCATTCCATTTGAAATTCACACTCCCTCTGTGGAAGATATTTCCAAAATCTTCCACAGGGGAGTGTAGATTTTAAATGGAATAGCCTATATGCCTATTTGTCAAAGAAAGTGTCCATTTCAAGTTTATATTTATTAATGTTCTAAAGTAGATCTATACCAATTGCGCACATTATTGCACGACAATGAATTTTTAGGTTGTTTTTTCTTCTTTTTTGAATAAGCGGTTTGGATAATAAAAAAAAGAACAAACAATTGCAAGAAAAAAAGCTAAGCGTGCATTAACAAATTCCAAAAACAATCTTGCATCACTTTTATTCAATAAGATGGAACACGTAAAATATGCAAGTCTAGATCAGTGCGCCAGAATGATGGGGGCACACAAGCTGTACACAACACGCATAACAGGCGTATTTATAGGAAGTCTCGGGCAATCACAGCATTATGTCTTGAATTAAGCACGAATCACGTGGTTTTATTTAAAACAAACTCATATTAAATTAAAACGAATAAAAACAGCCAGCTCTCATCACGCGATATTCAAATTCCCGGGCGCCGAAGTTGTCTCTGCTGGTGCAATGACGTGCCAGTAATACCATGGAAGCTGACGACAATTGAGCACAATATCCATTACATCATTACCCTAGACAATTTCGGTGCGGGAATTTTGAATATCGCGTGTTGAAAGCCGGCTAGTTATACGAGTTTGTTAAAATAAAATCATGTGATTCGTACTTTATAATTATTTTTTCTAACATTTAAGGCATTAATGTTGTGATTGCCGGAGACTTCCTTTAATATAAAATCACACTCGGAATCATGAATGGAAGTCGACCATCCCGGTAAAAAACATTAAATTTCTGAAAACGGCGAACTAATCCAGGAAGGCACTTGCTTTTAATAAAAAATAATTAAAAATAATTTTGGAAGAATGTCAGATTTTTAGGACATTGACTAATTGTAAGCTGGACCGATTTATTCTGTATTCTGTTCTGCATACGTACCATGTGAATTTAGTTTCTAACTGATGATTTGCTTAATTACACAGGCAACCCACCATCCACAGAAGTTCCAGAAGGTCCTTACCCAGAAACGGAAGTATCAGGCGAAACAGACCAAACGGTCCTCATAGCCCAAACGACAGGTTATGGGAAATATCTCGGCAGATTGGATGTCACATTCGATATGTTTGGCAACCTCAAAGATTGGTCTGGAAACCCTATTTTATTAGGAAAAACCGCACCGGAAGGTATGATGGGATATCAATAATTGCAAACTGCCAAAATATTTGTGTGTATTAGATCATGGAGACGCATTATCATTCTTGACAATGCTTATAGTATACAGGCTTAACAAAACATTTACTATTATTTACCATGGGATTTTTCTTTTCATTTTTTTTTTCAAATTAAAAAGACAATGTCATATATGTTTTCATATATCAAAATGTATAATAGACTACCAAAGCATTTTAGTTGGATTCTTTTACCGCTCAAGTTCAAAATGTATGACCGATTTTATAAATCGTGTAGAAAAGGAGCTATCAAGTCAAGTATCAAGTTGTTTCCACGCAAAATATGTACTACATAATGAGAACACAAAAGAAAAAAACTCAGCCTTTTCTTACTTGTTTTCCTTTCTTTTCGCATACTTTAAATAAATAATAGGCTATAATCACATAATCTAATTCTGTGATTATAATATATCATTTATATAAAAATACCCGTTTGTGTGCCCAACCACCTGATTCATGATTCAATTCCATTCACTTGCACTTTTTGCATTAGTTGCAAAAAAGTGACTAGAGACTATTGGTTCGCCTTAAGTTCGGTAATGGCGTTGGTGTTCCTTTCACTGATCGCAGCATCGAATCGTTCACGTTAATCTTAATCGCGCAGAGCGTACAAGGGCGGTTTGTCGGCATGCATTCAGCGTGACCGCGAAAAGTCTTTGACGTCACTACCGATCTTGAGGTGAACCAAAAAATAGTTTGCACAATTGATCAGATATACGTTTTGAAAAGTTAGCAATTGGAAACTGTATATGTTGCAGCCTGTAAAGAGCATTCACAATATTCTACCGAATATTTTTGTCTTCAAAACTCGCAAAAGGAATGTTGTTGGCATGATCAGTAGATCAGCAAAAACTATACTTTTTGGTCTATAGGGTAGAGGCAGAGTTACTTCCAGTTTCTAATTTTGACTGTGTTCGTATTATAATATAACATACATATTAGCTAGTTCAAGTGGTTAACCTAAGTCCAAGTAGGTATGGGGCTAGTTTCAAAGCTTTTCAACCATCCTTTTTATCCTTGTGTATACAATACTAGATCCAGGAACAGCGGAAGATATCAGAGAATGGGAACGAGCATTTCGTGGCGAACCGCTACATCTTGGAAAGAGTCAAGTGTTACTGGACGGTAATAGAGAGAGCTGTCGCCTCATGGAATGTTCGATTGGTAATTTAGTGACAGATGCCATGGTGATGGGATCTATGACACCAGCTACCAATGAGAAATGGACAGAGGCATCTGTAGCATTGATTAACGCCGGTTCTATCCGGGCGTCCATGCAAGTAGGTGAGTACCGCATACACTATGGACCACAATGACCGCATCCCAATGGCATAGTTCAATAACCTCAATCAAATTGCACAATTTGACCTCAAGTTGCAGAGTATGAGTTTTTGTACCTCAATTTTCAAAGGTCATCCAATGAATGTTAATAAAGAACTGCATCCCGATAGATGAGCATGTTTTAGATCCGATATACCCGATAAGGTACTAATTTTCCTGGACGTTCTGGTGCTTGCTTCTCAGGGTTTGTCTCGAAACCTCGTTAACGCTGCAATATCTAGACTAAACCCTTCGTCGTCTTAACTGCGCATGTTATTTGTGTTACGCTTGTCAGCCCAGAACGTTGACGAATGAGGGCGTCAGTCTACTTAATCTAATCCTGATTCACATACGCCTAATCATGTCAATATATGATCTGGATGTATCCATTATGCAGGTTGCTAGAGTACCGCATCTGTAAATTGCTGTGCCCCTAAATAAATCCTGACTTTTGTCTCTTTTCAGGCAATAAATCCTGATTTTTGTCTCTTTTCAGGCAGCATTCACACAGATGATATGGGACGAGTTCTGCCTTATGAAAATACCGTAGATATGATGACGCTACAAGGCCAGCATATCATAGAGGCATTAGAGCACTCAGTAGCAAACTACGATGCGAAGAGACCGCATGGAAGGTTTCTGCAGGTATCAGGTACGTTTGGGCAAGAAACGACAAGGCCAGGGTATTCGCCACTTGCACGGTTCCGCCATTATGCACTATATGCGGGGAGAGCCTCGAACTGGCAGCATACATGAAAGGAAGAATTACGTAACCTTACACAGAATGTTATATGACTGGTTCAATTCCCATTCATGTATGCTGCCAGTTCGAGGCTCTCCCCGCACATAGTGCATAATGGCGGAACCGTGCAAGTGGCGAATATAACATTTTGAGGGCTTTAAAGCAGAACTGGTTTTGTTCACTTTTTTTTTATAAAATGCTTGAGTGAATAATAGTCCATGAGGAGCGACACATGCCATGAACATTATCATGATTATAGGCAACGAAGCACTATAAAAGAAAACCACATGGGTCAATGAGATGTTCACAGCGTGGATTATGTCTTCGATGTTAAAAATTGTTCTTTGTTTCCACATGTTCCGAGTGGTATCATTTTCCAAGCACATGTATTCTTTCACTATTTCTATACTGACTTATCGACATCATGGGAATTGGGAATATTCTCCTCCGTCATTGATTTTAGATGTCTTCCACTATTGTATAGAGGACTGGCACGGCTAACATTGCTAAAACTTTAGATGTTTGGTAATTGCCATAGATGACTTTAAATGTCTTTCAAACGTTATGATAAAATATCAGCTGCCCTTAGTGAATGCCTCAGAATTAGATAAGTACTGAGTCTTTAACACACAATGTGTCACATGAAGTGGCTCATTTTGACACCTGTCCCTACCCAGCAAACACAAAACGTTTTCGACATCATTCGCAAAAGGTTATAAAAGGTTGTCAGAAAACGTTTAAATGTCGGGTTATATAAAGGGTATATTCAGAGTATAAAACGTTTTCATAACCTTAAAAAACATTTTTTGATAATCTACTGCTCAGCAAACATAAATGTTTTACAGAAAACGTTTAAATGTCGGGTTATATAAAGGGTATAAAAACGTTTTAATAACATTCCAAAAACATTCTTGAAAACTTGATACAAAACATTCTAAACAAAATGTTATTTTGGGGTTGAAAAATACTTTGCGAAAAATGTTTGCCCAAAATATTTTCAATAACGTTTTAAAAACGTTTTCATGACCTTTATATAACCCGACATTTAAATGGTAGTAAAAGGTTTTGAAAAAACCATTTTAAGAACATTTCTGTGTTTGCTGGGTGCAAATATTTTGACATGTTATTTAAGTGTTGACAAAATATTTGGCCAAAAATGTTTGCAAAAATAGTTTACAATGACATTTCGAAAACATTTTAAAAATATTGTTGTAATGTGTTTTCATACAAAACGTTTTAAAATGACTTCATGACCTTTATATAACCCGACATTTTAATGTTATTAAAACGTTTTTACCTAAACCAAAACCCAAAATATAACTTATTTAAAACGTTTTAAAAACGTTTTTGTGTTTGCTGGGTAAATAGTCTTGATATCGATAATCACATGATTATAGAACGTAAAATAAAAATGAAACAAAACCAAGGTCAAAAAGGACGTCACATTTACATACATACATGGCTGCCTACCAAATCAACCGAATCATTGCGGTTGGAAGCTGTGATGGATCACCACTTTAGCTGCTCCAAAAAGTACATTCCATGTGGAGGCCCATGTTTTGATCTCTAGTAGGTCTTGGTTGAGAGATACAGTAGCAGCTTGTCTGTCCTCTCTAGACCCAATAAAAGTTAGTACGTTGATATCATCAGCATACAAAATGGAACTTGTCAGTGATGTCATCAATAACTATTATAAACAGAGGACCAAGGATGGACCCTTGTGGGACACCAGCATTGATCCACTTCAGGCTGGATGGCTTGCCATTTAGGATAATGGGAT
Source organism: Amphiura filiformis (assembly GCF_039555335.1). NCBI lineage: Eukaryota > Metazoa > Echinodermata > Ophiuroidea > Amphilepidida > Amphiuridae > Amphiura > Amphiura filiformis. The sequence goes on along the minus strand of NC_092629.1, from coordinate 46,207,555 downwards.
AACCTTTATGCAGCGTTTGTCAGTTAACCACGCTCTCAGCTATCCAGAGAAGTTAAGAGCGGAATTTCTCTTGGTGTCCAGGATGCCAAATTCGGTCGAATGATTTGCTTGCAACACAAGCTTTTTATCTGTTGTTGATGGTGTTGGTAAGACACTGGGCATCTGAAACCAAACTACTGCTTGGAGATCAGCTTTTGATCGTTTAGACGTGTCCGCATAGCCTCATTTATCAGCCTCTCCATGACCTTGGAGAGTACAGTGAGGAGCTATTATAGAACTATATTATGTGAAAATAATTTTTAAATAAAATCAGGAATCTAAATGACGACGTGTTCACTTTCTCCGACTTTCTCCAATTGGTCAGTCTATCGACAATGGACAAATATTACCTGGTGTACGGATGGTGGAACATGAATATGATCGCAAATTGAAAAACAAATGGCCTCCATGGTGTAAGCTAATGTTGATTTTTGCTTTCCAAATTATTAACTCAAAGTCTATCTGAGGGGAAATCAGCAACAACAGGGATGACAATTTGTAGCTCTTTTGTATGATAATAATTTTACAACTTTTTTTTCAGGTCTACGTGTAATTGTTGACATCAACCAACCGAAGGGTCAACGTGTACTCAGAGTGTACGTGCTCTGCTCTCAATGCCTTGTGCCACGTTATGTACCACTAGAAGTAGATGAAATTTACAAGGTTCTAGTTCCAAATTTTCTCGCTCGTGGTGGAGATGGATACAAAATGATAAGTGAGAATAAAATGGATTACACTCAAGGTAAGAGCGGATGAAAGCAATACTTCTCATAAATGCTTATGTTATCATAAATTTTATGATTCGTTAAGTTGGTCTTAACCATTATTATTTTGAATGGTACTTGAAGAAATGCATCTGTGATGTCAAATCTGGGTACAAAATGCTCGCTTTAGTACCCCCCCCCTCCCCCATCCAACACACACACGCACCCACCCCCACTCTAAAAAACCTTTTTTGACACAAATTATTTTTGGACATCATAACCAAAAAATTCTTCTGTATCAGTAAAAAAAATTATTAATTTTTAAAAACTAGATATAAATATCTAGGAAACGTGTTGTTAAACCAACAATTTTGCATTTATGAGGCCCAATGTGAAATGGCACAGCAAATACCTTATAAACTAGAATTAATTTGACATAATTATCTGTTTTGGTCTCAGAATTTATTTATGAACCCTAAATCTAAATCATCAAAAACCGTAGCAGGCGAATACGTCTGCCTATTCCATATTGATTTTAGATGTGGGAGTTACTGTTAATATGATTAATATAATAATAATAGACATTTTATAAACCATTGTCTAATTTTCCTGTCGTTGTAAAACGCTTATACAAACCGCCAAACGGCTCCATATAATCCCGATCCTCCTTTGCACTCAATTTAGCATATTTACCGAGAAAAAATGGACCCTACCACTTTACCGGGACTAGACTAGGCCGTCCAACTTTGAGGTTAGGCTTGGTGTTTCTAGTTTTAAAATTATGGGCATGAAACTTTATAGTGTATAAATAATGGTTTCCTATCATTTCCAGTAATACTGTTTCTATGATTTTTGGCTTAAATCAATTTTTTTATTGGTAAATTTTTACTGATATAAATAAAATTGGCAACTATCACGTCACTGCATAGATCATCTAAATACATACAACAAGTATTTAGATGATCTATGGTCACTGTGACATCATTTTGGGGATGTTTGTACATGTTTTGGTATTAATGGAAAGAAGAAGAAACTCATACCTATCCATTCGTATCAACATCATAGACAGCAACATTGCAGAGGGAGGTTGCAACCAACTATCACCCTCTTCGTTACATGTGTTACAATAAATGCTTCAGTTCTCCGAGGGTTAATGGCAAGAAGAAGATGCACAAAGTTCCAAACTTTTGTCCATGATTGTTTGTATAGCCCAAGCCTATCAAGAGCTATAATTGATTTGGTCTATGAGATCCTTCTCAATAACAACATATTCGATCTTGTAGCGAGCAATCGTTCCCATTTTGTTTATTTGTTCTTGTGCAGGATGCGTAGCCCCATTACCTACTTTACTTGAGGCGTCCGTCTAGAGATCGGAAGTCGTGGGTTCGAATCCCATACCAGCACATTAGCTCACATTCCCATGCTTTATCTTTCAATTTGGGTTGTGTGCCGGTCGGCATTTGTGCATATTTGTTGTCTTGTTTAATTATAACACTTTGGGTTTGTAAACTGTTCTTTCTGTCATATTCGATCTTGTTTACAGGTTTAAGCATCAAAGATGCCGTGAGAGTATACGTTAAGGAACATTCACCACTAATCCACCATCTAGAAGGACGGATACGCTTCCAGAATGACAACAAAGGAAAGGACAAAAGTAGCACCAGTAATGACAAATCTCTATGTGCTGACGAGGCCGATGTTTATCCACCATTTCTAAATGTGAAGAGTTAAAAAACACATACCAAAAAACTGAAGCCATTGATTACCATTAGATACTTGTAGACAACTCCATTCAATTTGGGCTTTGTGTGTATACTTATTGGTATATATGATTCAGCGTTGTACTTCAGGGCACAAGTAATTAATAGTGTATTTTTCAAATATATTTAGTACCTTTAAGTCATATAGGCCTAAGTGTTAAAGGTAAACATGGGAGGCACAATACTTTGCACCAACGGTATTTATGGTACAAGTACCAACATTGTACATGTTGTACTAATGGATATAAGTACAAACTTTAAACTAAGTTGGGCACTTCTATATTTCTAGCGGTATACATTTGGACATTTACCAGCTGTGTCCATTTGGGCACAAGAGTAAGACATTACCATTGATGGTCTTTTGAGCACAAGTGTTAACAGTTCAGCTTTGGACACTTGTGTCAACGTTGCCAGTGGTACATTTGGGCACATACCAACGAAGAACTTTTCCAACTGTGTTCTATTTATTTTTGATACAAACTGAACGTTTGCGCTCAAGGACTGTGCAGGATGTTACCGACGATGGCCTTTTTGGCACAAGCTAGTGACAACTGGGGAATTATTGATGAAGTACCGATGATTAACTTATAATTAAATTACATATGATTCAGTGGGACAACCTAAACAAAATGCATAATGCCTTAAAATCTGACACAGCCATTGATTAGACTGAATCCTTGTGGTAATAACAATCCTTCACGTTGCCTTATTCGGGCACAATCCGATGACCGTGCGTAGTTGTTGAAAGACTGAAGGATGCAGTCTAGCAATTGATGGTCAGTTTTGATTGTGTGATGAATACCAGGGCTGTCAACTCTCACGCATTGGCCGTGAGTCTCACGCATTGGGTCACTTTCTTACGGTCTCACGCCAAGGTAGTATAGTCTCACGCCTAGGTAGTAAATCTCACGCAAAAAGCTGGAAAATGAGTAAAATCTCACGCATCGTAAAAATAATTTGTTGTCCCTTTGCAGATTCTCGAGGGCCGTGGCTCAAATAATCACAGGTCAAAATGAACATTGTAGTCGGCAAATCCCGGTACGCCTCTGTCTCACGCCAAGCAATTCAAAAAAGTTGACAGCCCTGTGAATACACATAATACTATGGGAATGCGCTGTCAATACCAATGCCACTTGTAAAACTTAATTAAATATCATGTTTGAATCATATCATAATATACGACACGATTTGATTCAATTACACCAAAGTCGTCAATGAAATTGAGGTAGAGGAAAAAACAATTAAAATAAACATAAAAAGATAGAGATATAAAACTTTGCAATCAAGTACGTCACAGACTTAGCTACTTAAAAATCATTAATTAACACAAAAATACTCCCCTTTAATACGAAACAATAACTCAAAATCAATGCATCAAATTTTAAAACTGAAATAGCAAAAAAGATACCCAGTTGTGTTCTGCAAATTTTGTCTTAATAGCCCAAAATGTATTGCCATGGTGACCCTTCGAATAAAAAAGATGCAGATTTAAAAGTTGTACCTACACCCACTGAAAATGTTGCTTTTGTTGCTAGAGTGCTAATGGCTAAGGGCAATAAATTTGAGCTAATCAGACAAAAGGTATCAAAACTTGCATACTGATCGAATGATGTGTTTGTAGTAGCTACTGAACAATTTAGTAATGGTGATAACTCAATTTTAAAAAAACTTTGACTTTGGTGTGAGTGGATTAAACCATGTCACTATGTTATATCTATGTTATTGACCTTTTCAGTAAATCCCATAAGCCTTTGCGAGTACACCTAAGATGTCGTCATTTTACGTGATGCTGATCTGCGTCGATGCGAACATCGTTTATCGAACATCGTTACTGTGCATTGTAAGTCGGTGTGACGTCAAATGACGAGTTATCAGGTGTACTCGCAAAGGCTTATGGGATTTCCGGAAAGGTCAATTCGAAAATAG